>NC_044550.1:155649163-155749543 GCF_007565055.1 Rhinopithecus roxellana | reverse complement strand
AGTTACACGTTTCCTTCAGTGATCAGTTTGTCACATTTTTCTGGAACTCGGCAATTAGATACTTCATAGCTCAATGAAACTTTCGTGACAAGGAACATCCACAGATGAAACTAGAAAAAGCTTTCTTAGACACCTCTTGGTGATATGTGACTTCATCTCACAGAGTTACCTTATGTTTCGTGGAGCAGTCCATTAACACTGTCTTGAGGAGGACCTGAGAAGGGCTTCCTGGATTGCCTTGAGGCCTACCATGATAAGGAAATTTCACCGTTCAAAACGTGAAAGAAGCTTTCTGAGAAACTACTTTCTGATATGTGGAGTTCATCTCACAGAATTATAATTTCGACTTCAGGAAGCAGTTTGCTAACACTCTTTTCTTGGACTGGAAGTGATATTTGGGAGCCCCTAGGGACCCATGTGATAAAGGAAATATGCCTCACATAATAACTACAGAGAAGCTTTCTGAGATTGCTTTCTGATGTGTGACTTCATCACACAGAGTTCCACCTTCCCTTCGGAACAGTTTGCTAACACTGTTGTCATGGATTCTGCAAAGGTCTACTTTGGAGTCATTGAGGGCTCTGGTGAAAAAGGAAATATCCTCACATAATAACTAAAGAGCAGTTTTGTAGAAACTGCACTGCCATGTGTGAATGCAACTCACAGAGTTACAGGTTCTCATCAGTGATCATTTTTAACACAGTTTTCTGGAAATCTGCATTAGATACTTCATAGCGCAATGAAACTTACGGTGACAAAGGAAACATCCACAGATGAAAACTAGAAAAGCATTCTTAGACCTTCTTGGTGATGTTGATTCATCTCACAGAGTTACACTTATGTTTCATGGAGCAGTCCATTAACACTGTCTTTGAGGAACCTGAGAAGGGCTTCTGGATTGCATTGAGGCCTACGCTGATAAAGGAAATTTCATCCGTTCGAAACCTGAAAGCTTTCTGAGAAACTCTTTCTGATCTGTGAGTTCATTCACAGACTTATAATTTCGACTTCAGGAAGCAGTTTGCTAACACTCTTTTCGTGGAAATGGAAAGTGATATTTGGGCCTATAGGGACCCATGGTGAAAAGGAAATATCCTCACATAATAACTACAGAGAAGCTTTCTGAGAGATGCTTTCTGATGTATGACTTCATCACACAGAGTTCCACCCTTCCCTTCTTGGAACAGTTTGGTAACACTGTGGTCGTGGATTCTGCCAAGGTATATTTGGGAGTTCATTGAGGGCTCTGCTGAAAAAGGAAATATCTTCACATAATAAAAAAAGAGCAGCTTTCTGAGAAACTGCATTGCCATGTGTGAATGTATCTCACAGAGTTACACGTTTCTCTTCAGTGATCAGTTTGTTAACACCGTTTTCTGGAAATCTGCGATTAGATACTTCATAGCGCAATGAAACTACGGTTGAGAAAGGAAACATCCACAGATGAAAACTAGAAAGAAGCTTTCTTAGACACTTCTTGGTGATATGTGAATCATGTCACAGAGTTACACTTATGTTTCGTGGAGCAGTCCATTAACGCTGTCTTTGATTAACCTGAGAAGGGCTTCCTTTGATGTCATTGAGTCTCTGATAAAGGAAATTTCATCCGTTCAAAACGGTGAAAGAAGCTTTCTGAGAAACTTCTTTCTGATCTGTAGGTTATTTCACAGTGTTATAATTTAGACTTCAGGAAGCAGTTTGCTAACACTCTTTCGTGGAACTGGAAAGTGATATTTGGGAGCCCATAGGGACCCATGGTGAAAAAGGAAATATCCTAACATAATAACTACAGAGAAGCTTTCTGAGAGATTGCTTTCTGATGTGTGACTTCATCACACAGAGTTCCACCCTTCCCTTCTTGGAACAGTTTGCTAACACTGTTGTCGTGGTCTCTGGAAAGGTATATTTGGGAGCTAATTGAGGGCTCTGGTGAAAAAGGAAATATCCTCACATAATAACTGAAGAGCAGATTTCTGAGAAACTGCATTGCCATGTGTGAATGTATCTCACAGAGTTACACGTTTCTCTTCAGTGATCAGTTTGTTAACACAGTTTTCTGGAAATCTGCGATTAGATACTTCATAGCGCAATGAAACTTACGGTGAGAAAGGAAACATCCACAGATGAAAACTAGAAAGAAGCTTTCTTAGACACTTCTTGGTGATATGTGAATTCATGTCACAGAGTTACACTTATGTTTCGTGGAGCAGTCCATTAACGCTGTCTTTGATTAACCTGAGAAGGGCTTCCTTGATGGCATTGAGTCCTCTGATAAAGGAAATTTCATCCGTTCAAAACGTGAAAGAAGCTTTCTGAGAAACTTCTTTCTGATCTGTGGGTTCATTTCACAGTGTTATAATTTAGACTTCAGGAAGCAGTTTGCTAACACTCTTTTCGTGGAAACTGGAAAGTGATATTTGGGAGCCCATAGGGACCCATGGTGAAAAAGGAAATATCCTAACATAATAACTACAGAGAAGCTTTCTGAGAGATTGCTTTCTGATGTGTGACTTCATCACACAGAGTTCCACCCTTCCCTTCTTGGAACAGTTTGCTAACACTGTTGTCGTGGTCTTTGGAAAGGTATATTTGGGAGCTAATTGAGGGCTCTGGTGAAAAAGGAAATATCCTCACATAATAACTGAAGAGCTGATTTCTGAGAAACTGCATTGCCATGTGTGAATGCAACTCACAGAGTTACACGTTTCTCTTCAGTGATCAGTTTGTTAACACAGTTTTCTGGAAATCTGCAATTAGATACTTCATAGCGCAATGAAACTTACGGTGTCAAAGGAAACATCCACAGATGAAAACTAGAAAGAAGCTTTCTCAGAAACTTCTTGGTGATGTGTGAATTTATCTCACAGAGTTACACTTATGTTTCATGGAGCAGTCCATTAACACTGTCTTTGATTAACCTGAGAAGGGCTTCCTTGATTGCAATGAGTCCTCTGATAAAGGGAATTTCATCCGTTCAAAACGTGAAAGAAGCATTCTGAGAAACTTCTTTCTGATCTGTGAGTTCATCTCACAGACTTATAATTTAGACTTCAGGAAGCAGTTTGCTAACACTCTTTTCATGGAAACCGGAAAGTGATATTTGGGAGCCTATAGGGACCCATGGTGAAAAAGGAAATATCCTCACATAATAACTACAGAGAAGCTTTCTGAGAGATTGCTTTCTTCTGTGTGACTTCATCAAACCGAGTTTCCCACCTTCCCTTCTTGGAACAGTTTGGTAACACTGTTGTCGTGGATTCTGCAAAGGTATACTTGGGAGCTCATTGAGGGCTCTGGTGAAAAGGAAATATCCTCACATAATAACTAAAGAGTAGCTTTCTGAGAAACTGCACTGCCATGTGTGAATGTAATTCACAGAGTTACACGTTTCTCTTCAGTGATCAGTTTCTTAACACAGTTTTCTGGAAATCTGCAATTAGATACTTCATAGCGCAATGAAACTGACGGTGACAAAGGAAACATCCACAGATGAAAAC
Source organism: Rhinopithecus roxellana (assembly GCF_007565055.1). Classification (NCBI taxonomy): domain Eukaryota; kingdom Metazoa; phylum Chordata; class Mammalia; order Primates; family Cercopithecidae; genus Rhinopithecus; species Rhinopithecus roxellana. The sequence continues at coordinate 155,746,046 of NC_044550.1, read as the reverse complement.
TAGAAAGAAGCTTTCTTAGACACTTCTTGGTGATGTGTGAATTCATCTCACAGACTTACACTTATGTTTCATGGAACAGTCCGTTAACACTGTCCTTGATTAACCTGAGAAGGGCTTCCTTGATTGCATTGAGTCCTCTGATAAAGGGAATTTCATCCGTTCAAAACGTGAAAGAAGCTTCCTGAGAAACTTCTTTCTGATATGTGAGTTCATCTCACAGACTTATAATTTACACTTCAGGAAGCAGTTTGCTAACACTCTTTTCGTGGAAACTGGAAAGTGATATTTGGGAGCCTATAGGGACCCATGGTGAAAAAGGAAATATCCTCACAGAATAACTACAGAGAAGCTTTCTGAGAGATTGCTTTCTTCTGTGTGACTTCATCACAACGAATTCCCACCTTCCCTTCTTGGAACAGTTAGGTAACACTGTTGTCGTGGATTCTGCAAAGGTATATTTCGGAGCTCATTGAGGGCTCTGGTGAAAAAGGAAATATCCTCACATAATAACTAAAGAGCAGCTTTCTGACAAACTGCACTGCCATGTGTGAATGCAACTCACAGAGGTACACGTTTCTCTTCTGTGATCAGTTTGTTAACACAGTTTTATGGAAATCTGCAATTAGATACTTCATAGCGCAATGAAACATACTGTGACAAAGGAAACATCCTCAGATGAAAACTAGAAAGAAGATTTCTTAGAAATTCTTGGTGATGTGTGATTTCATCTCACAGAGTTACACATATGATTCGTGGAGTAGTCCATTGACACTTTCCTTGAGGAACCTGAGAAGGGCTTCCTTGGATCGCATTGAGGATTACGCTGATAAAGGAAATTTCATCCGTTCAAAACGTGAAAGAACCTTTCTGAGAAACTTCTTTCTGATCTGTGAGTTCATCTCACAGACTTATAATTTAGACTTCAGGAAGTAGTTTGCTAACACTCTTTTCGTGGAAACTGGAAAGTGATATTTGGGAGCCCATAGGGAACCATGGTGAAAAAGGAAATATCCTCACAGAATAACTACAGAGAAGCTTTCTGAGAGATTGCTTTGTGATGTGTGACTTCATCACACAGAGTTCCACCCTTCCCTTCTTGGAACAGTTTGCTAACACTGTTGTCGTGGATTCTGCAAAGGTATATTTGGGAGCTCATTGAGGGCTCTGGTGAAAAATGAAATATCCTCACATAATAACTGAAGAGCAGCTTCTGAGAAACTGCATTGCCATGTGTGAATGCAACTCAGAGTTACACGTTTCTCTTCAGTGATCAGTTTGTTAACACAGTTTTCTGGAAATCCGCACTTAGATACTTCATAGCGCAATGAAACTTACGGTGACAAAGGAACATCCACAGATGAAAACTAGAAAGAAGCTTTCTTAGAAACTTCTTGGTGATGTGTGAATTCATCTCACAGAGTTACACTTATGTTTCGTGGAGCAGTCCATTAACACTGTCTTTGAGGAACCTGAGAAGGGCTTCCGTGGATCGCATTGATGCCTACGCTGATAAAGGAAATTTCATCCTGAACGGATGAAACGTGGAAGAAGCTTTCTGAGAAACTTCTTTCTGATCTGTGAGTTCATCTCACAGACTTATAATTTGGACTTCAGGAAGCAGTTTGCTAACACTCTTTTCGTGGAATCTGGAAAGTGATATTTGGAAGCCCATAGGGGCCCATGGTGAAAAAGGAAATATCCTAACATAATAACTACAGAGAAGCTTTCTGAGAGATTACTTTCTGATGTGTGACTTCATCACACAGAGTTCCACCCTTCCCTTCTTGGAACAGTTTGCTAACACTGTTGTCGTGGTCTCTGGAAAGGTATATTTGGGAGCTAATTGAGGGCTCCGGTGAAAAAGGAATATCCTCACATAATAACTGAAGAGCAGATTTCTGAGAAACTGCATTGCCATGTGTGAATGCAACTCACAGAGTTACACGTTTCTCTTCAGTGATCAGTTTGTTAACACAGTTTTCTGGAAATCTGCAATGAGATACTTCATAGCGCAATGAAACTTACGGTGTCAAAGGAAACATCCACAGATGAAAACTAGAAAGAAGCTTTCTTAGAAACTTCTTGGTGATGTGTGAATTCATATCACAGACTTACACTTATGTTTCATGGAACAGTCCGTTAACACTGTCCTTGATTAACCTGAGAAGGGCTTCCTTGATTGCATTGAGTCCTCTGATAAAGGGAATTTCATCCGTTCAAAACGTGAAAGAAGCTTCCTGAGAAACTTCTTTCTGATATGTGAGTTCATCTCACAGACTTATAATTTACACTTCAGGAAGCAGTTTGCTAACACTCTTTTCGTGGAAACTGGAAAGTGATATTTGGGAGCCTATAGGGACCCATGGTGAAAAAGGAAATATCCTCACAGAATAACTACAGAGAAGCTTTCTGAGAGATTGCTTTCTTCTGTGTGACTTCATCACACCGAATTCCCACCTTCCCTTCTTGGAACAGTTAGGTAACACTGTTGTCGTGGATTCTGCAAAGGTATATTTCGGAGCTCATTGAGGGCTCTGGTGAAAAAGGAAATATCCTCACATAATAACTAAAGAGCAGCTTTCTGACAAACTGCACTGCCATGTGTGAATGCAACTCACAGAGGTACACGTTTCTCTTCTGTGATCAGTTTGTTAACACAGTTTTATGGAAATCTGCAATTAGATACTTCATAGCGCAATGAAACATACTGTGACAAAGGAAACATCCTCAGATGAAAACTAGAAAGAAGCTTTCTTAGAAATTCTTGGTGATGTGTGAATTCATCTCACAGAGTTACACATATGATTCGTGGAGTAGTCCATTGACACTTTCCTTGAGGAACCTGAGAAGGGCTTCCTTGGATCGCATTGAGGATTACGCTGATAAAGGAAATTTCATCCGTTCAAAACGTGAAAGAACCTTTCTGAGAAACTTCTTTCTGATCTGTGAGTTCATCTCACAGACTTATAATTTAGACTTCAGGAAGTAGTTTGCTAACACTCTTTTCGTGGAAACTGGAAAGTGATATTTGGGAGCCCATAGGGACCCATGGTGAAAAAGGAAATATCCTCACAGAATAACTACAGAGAAGCTTTCTGAGAGATTGCTTTGTGATGTGTGACTTCATCACACAGAGTTCCACCCTTCCCTTCTTGGAACAGTTTGCTAACACTGTTGTCGTGGATTCTGCAAAGGTATATTTGGGAGCTCATTGAGGGCTCTGGTGAAAAATGAAATATCCTCACATAATAACTGAAGAGCAGCTTCTGAGAAACTGCATTGCCATGTGTGAATGCAACTCAGAGTTACACGTTTCTCTTCAGTGATCAGTTTGTAACACAGTTTTCTGGAAATCCGCACTTAGATACTTCATAGCGCAATGAAACTTACGGTGACAAAGGAAACATCCACAGATGAAAACTAGAAAGAAGCTTTCTTAGAAACTTCTTGGTGATGTGTGAATTCATCTCACAGAGTTACACTTATGTTTCGTGGAGCAGTCCATTAACACTGTCTTTGAGGAACCTGAGAAGGGCTTCCGTGGATCGCATTGAGGCCTACGCTGATAAAGGAAATTTCATCCTGAACGGATGAAACGTGGAAGAAGCTTTCTGAGAAACTTCTTTCTGATCTGTGAGTTCATCTCACAGACTTATAATTTGGACTTCAGGAAGCAGTTTGCTAACACTCTTTTCGTGGAATCTGGAAAGTGATATTTGGAAGCCCATAGGGGCCCATGGTGAAAAAGGAAATATCCTAACATAATAACTACAGAGAAGCTTTCTGAGAGATTGCTTTCTGATGTGTGACTACATCACACAGAGTTCCACCCTTCCCTTCTTGGAACAGTTTGCTAACACTGTTGTCGTGGTCTCTGGAAAGGTATATTTGGGAGCTAATTGAGGGCTCTGGTGAAAAAGGAAATATCCTCACATAATAACTGAAGAGCAGATTTCTGAGAAACTGCATTGCCATGTGTGAATGCAACTCACAGAGTTACACGTTTCTCTTCAGTGATCAGTTTGTTAACACAGTTTTCTGGAAATCTGCAATTAGATACTTCATAGCGCAATGAAACTTACGGTGTCAAAGGAAACATCCACAGATGAAAACTAGAAAGAAGCTTTCTTAGAAACTTCTTGGTGATGTGTGAATTCATCTCACAGAGTTACACTTATGTTTCATGGAGCAGTCCATTAACACTGTCTTTGATTAACCTGAGAAGGGCTTCCTTGATTGCATTGAGTCCACTGATAAAGGAAATTTCATCCGTTCAAAACGTGAAAGAAGCATTCTGAGAAACTTCTTTCTGATCTGTGAGTTCATCTCACAGACTTATAATTTAGACTTCAGGAAGCAGTTTGCTAACACTCTTTTCATGGAAACTGGAAAGTGATATTTGGGAGCCTATAGGGACCCATGGTGAAAAAGGAAATATCCTCACATAATAACTACAGAGAAGCTTTCTGAGAGATTGCTTTCTTCTGTGTGACTTCATCACACCGAGTTCCCACCTTCCCTTCTTGGAACAGTTTGGTAACACTGTTGTCGTGGATTCTGCAAAGGTATATTTGGGAGCTCATTGAGGGCTCTGGTGAAAAGGAAATATCCTCACATAGTAACTAAAGAGTAGCTTTCTGAGAAACTGCACTGCCATGTGTGAATGTAATTCACAGAGTTACACGTTTCTCTTCAGTGATCAGTTTCTTAACACAGTTTTCTGGAAATCTGCAATTAGATACTTCATAGCGCAATGAAACTGACGGTGACAAAGGAAACATCCACAGATGAAAACTAGAAAGAAGCTTTCTTAGACACATCTTGGTGATGTGTGAATTCATATCACCGAGTTACACTTATGTTTCGTGGAGCAGTCCATTAACACTGTCTTTGAGTAACCTGGGAAGGGCTTCCTTGGATCGCATTGAGGACTATGCTGATAAAGGACATTTCACCCGTTCAAATCGTGAAGGAAGCTTTCTGAGAAACTTCTTTCTGATCCGTGAGTTCATCTCACAGACTTATAATTTAGACTTCAGGAAGAAGTTTGCTAACACTCTTTTTGTGGAAACTGGAAAGTGATATTTGGGAGCCCTTAGGGACCCATGGTGAAAAAGGAAATAGCCTCACATAATAAGTACAGAGAAGCTTTATGAGAGATTGCTTTCTGATGTGTGACTTCATCACACAATGATCCACCCTTCCCTTCTTGGAACAGTTTGCTAACACTGTTGTCGTGGATTCTGCAAAGGCATATTTGGGAGCTCATTGAGGGCACTGGTGAAAAAGGAAATATCCTCACATAACTAAAGAGCAGCTTTCTGAGAAACTGTACTGCCATGTGTGAATGTAACTCACAGAGTTACACGTTTCTCTTCAGTGATCAGTTTGTTAACACAGTTATGTGGAAATCTGCAATTAGATACTTCATAGCGCAATGAAACTTACGGTGACAAAGGAAATATCCACAGATGAAAACTAGAAAGAAGCTTTCTTAGACAGTTCTTGGTGATATGTGAATTCATGTCACAGAGTTACACTTGTGTTTCGTGGAGCAGTCCATTAACGCTGTCTTTGATTAACCTGAGAAGGGCTTCCTTGATTGCATTGAGTCCTCTGATAAAGGAAATTTCATCCGTTCAAAACGTGAAAGAAGCTTTCTCAGAAACTTCTTTCTGATCTGTGAGTTCATCTCACAGACTTATAATTTAGACTTCAGGAAGCAGTTTGCTAACACTCTTTTCGTGGAAACTGGAAAGTGATATTTGGGAGCCCATAGGGACCCATGGTGAAAAAGGAAATATCCTCACATAATAACTACAGAGAAGCTCTCTGAGAGATTTCTCTCTGATGTATTACTTTATCACACAGAGTTCCACCCTTCCCTTCTTGGAACAGTTTGCTAACACTGTTGTCGTGTTTTCTGGAAAGGTATATTTGGGAGCTCATTGAGGGCTCTGGTGAAAAAGGAAATATCCTCACATAATAACTGAAGAGCAGCTTTCTGAGAAACTGCATTGCCATGTGTGAATGCAACTCACAGAGTTACACGTTTCTCTTCAGTGATCAGTTTGTTAAAACAGTTTTCTGGAAATCTGCAATTAGATACTTCATAGCGCAATGAAACTTACAGTGACAAAGGAAACATCCACAGATGAAAACTAGAAAGAAGCTTTCTTAGGCACTTCTTGGTGATATGTGAATTCATGTCACAGAGTTACACTTATGTTTCGTGGAGCAGTCCATTAACGCTGTCTTTGATTAACCTGAGAAGGGCTTCCTTGATTGCACTGAGTCCTCTGATAAAGGAAATTTCATCCGTTCAAAACGTGAAAGAAGCTTTCTGAGAAACTTCTTTCTGATCTGTGATTTCATTGCACAGACTTATAATTTAGACTTCAGGAAGCAGTTTGCTAACACTCTTTTCGTGGAAACTGGAAAGTGATATTTGGGAGCCCATAGACACCCATGGTGAAAAAGGAAATATCCTCACATAATAACTACAGAGAAGCTTTCTGAGAGATTGCTTTCTGATGTGCGACTTCATCACACAGAGTTCCACCCTTCCCTTCTTGGAACAGTTTGCTAACAGTGTTGTCGTGGTTTCTGGAAAGGTATATTTGGGAGCTCATTGAGGGCTCTGGTGAAAAAGGAAATATCCTCACATAATAACTGAAGAGCAGCTTCTGAGAAACTGCATTGCCATGTGTGAATGCAACTCACAGAGTTACACGTTTCTCTTCAGTGATCAGTTTGTTAACACAGTTTTCTGGAAATCTGCAATGAGATACTTCATAGCGCAATGAAACTTACGGTGTCAAAGGAAACATCCACAGATGAAAACTAGAAAGAAGCTTTCTTAGAAACTTCTTGGTGATGTGTGAATTCATCTCACAGAGTTACACTTATGTTTCATGGAACAGTCCGTTAACACTGTCCTTGATTAACCTGAGAAGGGCTTCCTTGATTGCATTGAGTCCTCTGATAAAGGGAATTTCATCCGTTCAAAACGTGAAAGAAGCTTTCTGAGAAACTTCTTTCTGATCTGTGATTTCATTTCACAGACTTATAATTTAGACTTCAGGAAGCAGTTTGTTAACACTCTTTTCGTGGAAACTGGAAAGTGATATTTGGGAGCCCATAGGGACCCATGGTGATAAAGGAAATATCCTCACATAATAACTACAGAGAACCTTTCTGAGAGATTGCTTTCTGATGTGCGACTTCATCACACAGAGTTCCACCCTTCCCTTCTTGGAACAGTTTGCTAACCGTGTTGTCGTGGTTTCTGGAAAGGTATATTTGGGAGCTCATTGAGGGCTCTGGTGAAAAAGGAAATATCCTCACATAATAACTGAAGAGCAGCTTCTGAGAAACTGCATTGCCATGTGTGAATGCAACTCACAGAGATACACGTTTCTCTTCAGTGATCAGTTTGACAGCACAATTTTCTGGAAATCTGCAATGAGATACTTCATAGCGCAATGAAACTTACTGTGTCAAAGGAAACATCCACAGATGAAAACTAGAAAGAAGCTTTCTTAGAAACTTCTTGGTGATGTGTGAATTCATCTCACAGACTTACACTTATGTTTCATGGAACAGTCCGTTAACACTGTCCTTGATTAACCTGAGAAGGGCTTCCTTGATTGCATTGAGTCCTCTGATAAAGGGAATTTCATCCGTTCAAAACGTGAAAGAAGCTTCCTGAGAAACTTCTTTCTGATATGTGAGTTCATCTCACAGACTTATAATTTACACTTCAGGAAGCAGTTTGCTAACACTCTTTTCGTGGAAACTGGAAAGTGATATTTGGGAGCCTATAGGGACCCATGGTGAAAAAGGAAATATCCTCACAGAATAACTACAGAGAAGCTTTCTGAGAGATTGCTTTCTTCTGTGTGACTTCATCACACCGAATTCCCACCTTCCCTTCTTGGAACAGTTAGGTAACACTGTTGTCGTGGATTCTGCAAAGGTATATTTCGGAGCTCATTGAGGGCTCTGGTGAAAAAGGAAATATCCTCACATAATAACTAAAGAGCAGCTTTCTGACAAACTGCACTGCCATGTGTGAATGCAACTCACAGAGGTACACGTTTCTCTTCTGTGATCAGTTTGTTAACACAGTTTTATGGAAATCTGCAATTAGATACTTCATAGCGCAATGAAACATACTGTGACAAAGGAAACATCCTCAGATGAAAACTAGAAAGAAGCTTTCTTAGAAATTCTTGGTGATGTGTGAATTCATCTCACAGAGTTACACATATGATTCGTGGAGTAGTCCATTGACACTTTCCTTGAGGAACCTGAGAAGGGCTTCCTTGGATCGCATTGAGGATTACGCTGATAAAGGAAATTTCATCCGTTCAAAACGTGAAAGATCCTTTCTGAGAAACTTCTTTCTGATCTGTGAGTTCATCTCACAGACTTATAATTTAGACTTCAGGAAGTAGTTTGCTAACACTCTTTTCGTGGAAACTGGAAAGTGATATTTGGGAGCCCATAGGGAACCATGGTGAAAAAGGAAATATCCTCACAGAATAACTACAGAGAAGCTTTCTGAGAGATTGCTTTGTGATGTGTGACTTCATCACACAGAGTTCCACCCTTCCCTTCTTGGAACAGTTTGCTAACACTGTTGTCGTGGATTCTGCAAAGGTATATTTGGGAGCTCATTGAGGGCTCTGGTGAAAAATGAAATATCCTCACATAATAACTGAAGAGCAGCTTCTGAGAAACTGCATTGCCATGTGTGAATGCAACTCAGAGTTACACGTTTCTCTTCAGTGATCAGTTTGTTAACACAGTTTTCTGGAAATCCGCACTTAGATACTTCATAGCGCAATGAAACTTACGGTGACAAAGGAAACATCCACAGATGAAAACTAGAAAGAAGCTTTCCTAGAAACTTCTTGGTGATGTGTGAATTCATCTCACAGAGTTACACTTATGTTTCGTGGAGCAGTCCATTAACACTGTCTTTGAGGAACCTGAGAAGGGCTTCCGTGGATCGCATTGAGGCCTACGCTGATAAAGGAAATTTCATCCTGAACGGATGAAACGTGGAAGAAGCTTTCTGAGAAACTTCTTTCTGATCTGTGAGTTCATCTCACAGACTTATAATTTGGACTTCAGGAAGCAGTTTGCTAACACTCTTTTCGTGGAATCTGGAAAGTGATATTTGGAAGCCCATAGGGGCCCATGGTGAAAAAGGAAATATCCTAACATAATAACTACAGAGAAGCTTTCTGAGAGATTACTTTCTGATGTGTGACTTCATCACACAGAGTTCCACCCTTCCCTTCTTGGAACAGTTTGCTAACACTGTTGTCGTGGTCTCTGGAAAGGTATATTTGGGAGCTAATTGAGGGCTCCGGTGAAAAAGGAAATATCCTCACATAATAACTGAAGAGCAGATTTCTGAGAAACTGCATTGCCATGTGTGAATGCAACTCACAGAGTTACACGTTTCTCTTCAGTGATCAGTTTGTTAACACAGTTTTCTGGAAATCTGCAATGAGATACTTCACAGCGCAATGAAACTTACGGTGTCAAAGGAAACATCCACAGATGAAAACTAGAAAGAAGCTTTCTTAGAAACTTCTTGGTGATGTGTGAATTCATATCACAGACTTACACTTATGTTTCATGGAACAGTCCGTTAACACTGTCCTTGATTAACCTGAGAAGGGCTTCCTTGATTGCATTGAGTCCTCTGATAAAGGGAATTTCATCCGTTCAAAACGTGAAAGAAGCTTCCTGAGAAACTTCTTTCTGATATGTGAGTTCATCTCACAGACTTATAATTTACACTTCAGGAAGCAGTTTGCTAACACTCTTTTCGTGGAAACTGGAAAGTGATATTTGGGAGCCTATAGGGACCCATGGTGAAAAAGGAAATATCCTCACAGAATAACTACAGAGAAGCTTTCTGAGAGATTGCTTTCTTCTGTGTGACTTCATCACACCGAATTCCCACCTTCCCTTCTTGGAACAGTTAGGTAACACTGTTGTCGTGGATTCTGCAAAGGTATATTTCGGAGCTCATTGAGGGCTCTGGTGAAAAGGAAATATCCTCACATAATAACTAAAGAGCAGCTTTCTGACAAACTGCACTGCCATGTGTGAATGCAACTCACAGAGGTACACGTTTCTCTTCTGTGATCAGTTTGTTAACACAGTTTTATGGAAATCTGCAATTAGATACTTCATAGCGCAATGAAACATACTGTGACAAAGGAAACATCCTCAGATGAAAACTAGAAAGAAGCTTTCTTAGAAATTCTTGGTGATGTGTGAATTCATCTCACAGAGTTACACATATGATTCGTGGAGTAGTCCATTGACACTTTCCTTGAGGAACCTGAGAAGGGCTTCCTTGGATCGCATTGAGGATTACGCTGATAAAGGAAATTTCATCCGTTCAAAACGTGAAAGAAGCTTTCTGAGAAACTTCTTTCTGATCTGTGAGTTCATCTCACAGACTTATAATTGAAACTTCAGGAAGCAGTTTGCTAACACTCTTTTCGTGGAAACTGGAAAGTGATATTTGGGAGCCCACAGGGACCCATCGTGAAAAAGGAAATATCCTCACATAATAACTACAGAGAAACTTTCTGAGACATTGCTTTCTGATGTGTGACTTCATCATACAGAGCTCCAACCTTCCCTTCTTAGAACAGATTGCTAACACTGTTGTCGTGGATTCTGCAAAGGTATATTTGGGAGCTCATTGAGGGCTCTGGTGAAAAAGGAAATATCCTCACATAACAACTAAAGAGAAGCTTTCTGAGAAACGGCACTGCCATGTGTGAATGCAACTCACAGAGTTACAAGTTTCTCTTCAGTGATCAGTTTGTTAACACAGTTTTCTGGAAATCTGCAATTAGATACTTCATAGCGCAATGAAGCTTACGGTGACAAAGGAAACATCCACAGATGAAAACTAGAAAGAAGCTTTCTTAGAAACTTCTTGGTGATGTGTGAATTCATCTCACAGAGTTACACTTATGTTTCGTGGAGCAGTCCATTAACACTGTCTTTGAGGAACCTGAGAAGGGCTTCCTTGGATCGCATTGAGGCCTCCGCTGATAAAGGAAATTTCATTCGTTCAAAACGTGAAAGAAGCTTTCTGAGAAACTTCTTTCTGATCTGTGAGTTCGTCTCACAGACTTATAATTTGGACTTCAGGAAGCAGTTTGCTAACACTCTTTTCGTGGAAACTGGAAAGTGATATTTGGGAGCCCATAGGGACCCATGGTGATAAAGGAAATATCCTCACATAATAACTACAGAGAAGCTGTCTGAGAGATTGCTTTCTGATGTGTGACTTCATCACACAGAGTTCCACCCTTCCCTTCTTGGAACAGTTTGCTAACACTGTTGTCGTGGATTCTGCAAAGGTGTATTTGGGAGCTCAATGAGAGCTCGGGTGAAAAAGGAAATATCCTCACATAACAACTAAAGAGAAGCTTTCTGAGAAACTGCACTGCCATGTGTGAATGCAACTCACAGAGTTACACGTTTCTGTTCAGTGATCAGTTTGTTAACACAGTTTTCTGGAAATCTGCAATTAGATACTTCATAGCTCAATGAAACTTACGGTGACAAAGGAAACATCCACAGATGAAAACTAGAAAGAAGCTTTCTTTGACACCTCTTGGTGATATGTGAATTCATCTCACAGAGTTACACTTATGTATCGTGGAGCAGTCCATTAACACTGTCTTTGGGGAACCTGAGAAGGGCTTCCTGGATTGCATTGAGGCCTACGCTGATAAAGGAAATTTCATCCGTTCAAAACGTGAAAGAAGCTTTCTGAGAAACTTCTTTCTGATCTGTGAGTTCATCTCACAGACTTATAATTTAGACTTCAGGAAGCAGTTTGCTAACACTCTTTTCGAGGAAACTGGAAAGTGATATTTGGGAGCCCCTAGGGACCCATGGTGATAAAGGAAATATCCTCATGTAATAACTACAGAGAAGCTTTCTGAGAGATTGCTTTCTGATGTGTGACTTCATCACACAGAGTTCCACCCTTCCCTTCTTGGAACAGATTGCTAACACTGTTTTCGTGGATTCTGCATAGGTATATTTGGGAGCTCATTGAGGGTTCTGGTGAAAAAGAAAATATCCTCACATAATAACTAAAGAGCAGCTTTGTGTGAAACTGCACTGCCATGTGTGAATGCAACTCACAGAGTTACTCGTTTCTCTTCAGTGATCAGTTTGTTAACACAGTTTTCTGGATATCTGCAATTAGATACTTCATAGCGCAATGAAGCTTACGGTGAGAAAGGAAACATCCACAGATGAAAACTAGAAAGAAGCTTTCTTAGATACTTCTTGGTGATGTGTGAATTCATCTCACAGAGTTACACTTATGTTTCGTGGAGCAGTCCATTAACACTGTCTTTGAGGAACCTGAGAAGGGCTTCCTGGATTAACTTGAGGCCTACGCTGATAAAGGAAATTTCACCCCTTCAAAACGTGAAAGAAGCTTTCTGAGAAACTTCTTTCTGATCTGTGAGTTCATCTCACAGTCTTATAATTTAGACTTCAGGAAGTAGTTTGCTAACACTCTTTCCTTGGTATTGGAAAGTGATATTTGGGAGCCCATAGGGATCCATGGTGAAAAAGGAAATATCCTCACTTAATAACTACAGAGAAGCTGTCTGAGAGATTGCTCTCTGATGTGTGACTTCATCACACAGAGTTCCACACTTCCCTTTTGGAACAGTTTGCTAACACTGTTTTCGTGGATTCTGCATAGGTATATTTGGGAGATCATTGAGGGCTCTGGTGAAAAAGGAAATATCCTCACATAATAACTAAAGAGCATCTTTCTGAAAAACTGCACTGCCATGTGTGAATGCAACTCACAGAGTTACACGTCTCTCTTCAGTGATCAGTTTGTTAACACAGTTTTCCAGAAATCTACAATTAGATACTTCATAGCGCAATGAAACTTATGGTGACAAAGGAAACATCCACAGATGAAAACTAGAAAGAACCTTTCTTAGAAACTTCTTGGTGATGTGTGAATTCATCTCACAGAGTTACACTTATGTTTCGTGGAGCAGTCCATTAACACTGTCTTTGAGGACCCTGAGAAGGGTTTCCTTTGATCGCATTGAGGCCTACGCTTATAAAGGAAATTTCATCCGTTCAAAACGTGAAAGAAGCTTTCTGAGAATCTTCTTTCTGATCTGGGAGTTTATCTCACAGACTTATAATTTAGACTTCAGGAAGCAGTTTGCTAACACTCTTTTCTTGGAAACTGGAAAGTGATATTTGGGAGCCCCTAGGGACCCATGATGATAAAGGAAATATCCTCACATAATAACTACAGAGAAGCTTTCTGAGAGATTGCTTTCTGATGTGTGATTTCATCACAGAGAGTTCCACCCTTCCCTTCTTGGAACAGTTTGCTAACACTGTTGTCGTGGATTCTGCAAAGGTATATTTGGGAGCTCATTGAGGGCTCTGGTGAAAAAGGAAATATCCTCACATAATAACTAAAGAGCAGCTTTGTTTGAAACTGCACTGCCGTGTGTGAATGCAACTCACAGAGTTACTCGTTTCTCTTCAGTGATCAGTTTGTTAACACAGTTTTCTGGAAATCTGCAATTAGATACTTCATAGCGCAATGAAACTTACGGTGACAAAGGAAACATCCACAGATGATAACTAGAAAGAAGCTTTCATAGAAACTTCGTGGTGATGTGTGAATTCATCTCACCGAGTTACATTTATGTGTCGTGGAGCAGTCCATTAACACTGTCTTTGAGAAACCTGAGAAGGGCTTCCTTGGATCGCATTGAGGCCTCTGCTGATAAAGGAAATTTCATTCGTTCAAAACCTGAAAGAAGCTTTCTGAGAAACTTCTTTCTGATCTGTGAGTTCGTCTCACAGACTTATAATTTGGACTTCAGGAAGCTGTTTGCTAACACTCTTTTCGTGGAAACTGGAAAGTGATATTTGGGAGCCCATAGGGACCCATGGTGAAAAAGGAAATATCCTCACATAATAACTACAGAGAAGCTGTCTGAGAGATTGCTTTCTGATGTGTGACTTCATCACACAGAGTTCCACCCTTCCCTTCTTGGAACAGTTTGCTAACACTGTTGTCGTGGATTCTGCAAAGGTATATTTGGGAGCTCATTGAGGGCTCTGGTGAGAAAGGAAATATCCTTACATAACAACTAAAGAGCAGCTTTCTGAGAAACTGCACTGCCATGTGTGAATGCAACTCACAGAGTTACACGTTTCTCTTCAGTGATCAGTTTGTTAACACAGTTTTCTGGAAATCTGCAATTAGATACTTCATAGCTCAATGAAACTTACGGTGACAAAGGAAACATCCACAGATGAAAACTAGAAAGAAGCTTTCTTTGACACCTCTTGGTGATATGTGAATTCATCTCACAGAGGTACACTTATGTTTCGTGGAGCAGTAGATTAACACTGTCTTTGAGGAACCTGAGAAGGGCTTCCTGGATTGCATTGAGGCCTACGCTGATAAAGGAAATTTCATCCGTTCAAAACGTGAAAGAAGCTTTCTGAGAAACTTCTTTCTGATCTGGGAGTTCATCTCACAGACTTATAATTTAGACTTCAGGAAGCAGTTTGCTAACACTGTTTTCGTGGAAACTGGAAAGTGATATTTGGGAGCCCCTAGGGACCCATGGTGATAAAGGAAATATCCTCATGTAATAACTACACAGAAGCTTTCTGAGAGATTGCTTTCTGATGTGTGACTTCATCACACAGAGTTCCACCCTTCCCTTCTTGGAACAGTTTGCTAACACTGTTGCCGTGGATTCTGCAAAGGTATATTTGGGAGCTCATTGAGGGCTCTTGTGAAAAAAGAAATATCCTCACATAATAACTAAAGAGCAGCTTTGTGTGAAACTGCACTGCCATGTGTGAATGCAACTCACTGAGTTACTCGTTTCTCTTCAGTGATCAGTTTGTTAACACAGTTTTCTGGAAATCTGCAATTAGATACTTCATAGCGCAATGAAGCTTACGATGAGAAAGGAAACATCCACAGATGAAAACTAGAAAGAAGCTTTCTTAGACACTTCTTGATGATGTGTGTATTCCTCTCACTGAGTTCCACTTATGTTTCATGGAGCTGTCCATTAACACTGTCTTTGAGGAACCTGAGAAGGGCTTCCTGGATTGCATGGACTCCTACGCTGATAAAGGAAATTTCACCCGTTCAAAACGTGAAAGAAGCTTTCTGAGAAACTTCTTTCTGATCTGTGAGTTCATCTCACAGACGTATAATTTGGACTTCAGGAAGCAGTTTGCTAACACTCTTTTCTTGGAAACTGGAAAGTGATATTTGGGACCCCATAGGGACCCATGGTGATAAAGGAAATATCCTCACATAATAACTACAGAGAAGCTGTCTGAGAGATTGCTTTCTGATGTGTGACTTCATCACACAGAGTTCCACCCTTCCCTTCTTGGAACAGTTTGCTAACACTGTTGTCGTGGATTCTGCAAAGGTGTATTTGGGAGCTCATTGAGAGCTCGGGTGAAAAAGGAAATATCCTCACATAACAACTAAAGAGTAGCTTTCTGAGAAACTGCACTGCCATGTGTGAATGCAACTCACAGAGTTACACGTTTCTGTTCAGTGATCAGTTTGTTAACACAGTTTTCTGGAAATCTGCAATTAGATACTTCATAGCTCAATGAAACTTACGGTGACAAAGGAAACATCCACTGATGAAAACAAGAAAGAAGCTTTCTTAGATACCTCTTGGTGATATGTGAATTCATCTCACAGAGTTACACTTATGTATCGTGGAGCAGTCCATTAACGCTGTCTTTGAGGAACCTGAGAAGGGCTTCCTTGGATCGCATTGAGGCCTCCGCTGATAAAGAAAATTTCATTCGTTCAAAACGTGAAAGAAGCTTTCTGAGAAACTTCTTTCGGATATGTGAGTTCGTCTCACAGACTTATAATTTGGACTTCAGGAAGCAGTTTGCTAACACTCTTTTCGTGGAAACTGGAAAGTGATATTTGGGAGCCCATAGGGACCCATGGTGAAAAAGGAAATATCCTCACATAATAACTACAGAGAAGCTGTCTGAGAGATTGCTTTCTGATGTGTGACTTCATCACACAGAGTTCCACCCTTCCCTTCTTGGAACAGTTTGTTAACACTGTTGTCGTGGATTCTGCAAAGGTATATTTGGGAGCTCATTGAGGGCTCTGGTGAAAAAGGAAATATCCTCACATAACAACTAAAGAGCAGCTTTCTGAGAAACTGCACTGCCATGTGTGAATGCAACTCACAGAGTTACACGTTTCTCTTCAGTGATCAGTTTGTTAACACATTTTTCTGGAAATCTGCAATTAGATACTTCATGGCTCAATGAAACTTACGGTGACAAAGGAAACATCCACAGATGAAAACTAGAAAGAAGCTTTCTTAGACACCTCTTGGTGATATGTGAATTCATCTCAGAGAGTTACACTTATGTTTCGTGGAGCAGTCCATTAACACTGTCTTTGAGGAACCTGAGAAGGGCTTCCTTGGATCGCATTGAGGTCTACGCTGCTAAAGGAAATTTCATCCGTTCAAAACGTGAAAGAAGCTTTCTGAGAAACTTCTTTCTGATCCGTGAGTTCATCTCACAGACTTATAATTCAACCTTCAGCAAGCAGTTTGCTAACACTCTTTTCGTGGAAACTGGAAAGTGATATTTGGGAGCCCACAGGGACCCATCGTGAAAAAGGAAATATCCTCACATAATAACTACAGAGAAACTTTCTGAGACATTGCTTTCTGATGTGTGACTTCATCATACAGCGTTCCAACCCTCCATTCTTGGAACAGTTTGCTAACACTGTTGTCGTGGATTCTGCAAAGGCATATTTGGGAGCTCATTGAGGGCTCTGGTGAAAAAGGAAATATCCTCACATAATAACTAAAGAGCAGCTTTATGTGAAACTGCACTGCCATGTGTGAATGCAACTCACAGAGTTAAAGGTTTCTCTTCAGTGATCAGTTTGTTAACACAGTTTTCAGGAAATCTGCAATTAGATACTTCATAGCGCAATGAAACTTACGGTGAAAAAGGAAACATCCACAGATGAAAACTAGAAAGACGCTTTCTTAGACACTTCTTAGTGATGTGTGAATTCATCTCACAGAGTTACACTTATGTTTCGTGGAGCAGTCCATTAACACTGTCTTTGAGGAACCTGAGAAGGGCTTCCTGGATTGCCTTGAGGCCTACTCTGAAAAGGACATTTCACCCGTTCAAAACGTGAAAGAAGCTTTATGAGAAACTTCTTTCTGATCTGTGGGTTCATCTCACAGACTTATTATTTAGACTTCAAGAAGCAGTTTGCTAACACTCTTTCCTTGGTACTGAAAAGTGATATTTGGGAGACCATAGGATCCATGGTGAAAAAGGAAATATCCTCACATAATAACTACAGAGAAGCTTTCTGGGAGATTGCTTTCTGATGTGTGACTTCATCACACAGAGTTCCACCCTTCCCTTCTTGGAACAGTTTGCTAACACTGTTGTCGTGGATTCTGCAAAGGTATATTTGGGAGCTCATTGAGGGCTCTGGTGAAAAAGGAAATATCCTCACATAATAACTAAAGAGCATCTTTCCGAGAAACTGCACTGCCATGTGTGAATGCAACTCACAGAGTTACACGTCTCTCTTCAGCGATCAGTTTGTTAACACATTTTTCTGGAAATCTGCAATTAGATAATTCATAGCGCAATGAAACTTATGGTGACAAAGGAAACATCCACAGGTGAAAACTAGAAAGAACCTTTCTTAGAAACTTCTTGGTGATGTGTGAATTCATCTCACAGAGTTACACGTATGTTTCGTGGAGCAGTACATTAACACTGTCTTTGAGGAACCTGAAAAGGGCTTCCTTGGATCGCATTGAGGTCTACGCTGCTAAAGGAAATTTCATCCGTTCAAAACGTGAAAGAAGCTTTCTGAGAAACTTCTTTCTGAACCGTGAGTTCGTCTCACAGGCTTATAATTAAGACTTCAGGAAGCAGTTTGCTAACACTCTTTTCGTGGAAACTGGAAAGTGATATTTGGGAGCCCACAGGGACCCATCGTGAAAAAGGAAATATCCTCACATAATAACTACAGAGAAACTTTCTGAGACATTGCTTTCTGATGTGTGACTTCATCATACAGCGTTCCAACCTTCCCTTCTTGGAACAGTTTGCTAACACTGTTGTCGTGGATTCTGCAAAGGTATATTTGGGAGCTCATTGAGGGCTCTGGTGAAAAGGAAATATCCTCACATAATAACTGAAGAGCAGCTTTCAGAGAATCTGCATTGCCATGTGGGAATGCAACTCACAGAGTTACACATTTCTCTTCAGTGATCAGTTTGTTAACAGAGTTTTCTGGAAATCTGCAATTAGATACTTCATAGAGCAATGAAACCTACGGTGACAAAGGAAACATCCACAGAAGAAAACAAGAAAGAAGCGTTCTTAGAAACTTTTTGGTGATGTGTGAATTCATCTCACAGAGTTACACTTAAGTTTCGTGGAGAAGTCCATTCACACTGTCTTTAAGGAACCTGAGAAGGGCTTCCTTGGATCGCAATGAGGCCTACGCTGATAAAGGAAATTTCATCCCTTCAAAACGTGAAAGAAGCTTTCTGAGAAACTTCATTCTGATCTGTGAGTTCATCTCACAGACTTATAATTTAGACATCAGGAAGCAGTTTGCTAACACTCTTTTCGTGGAAACTGGAAAGTGATATTTGGGAACCCATAGGGACCCATGGTGATAAAGGAAATATCCTCACATAATAACTACAGAGAAGCTCTCTGAGAGATTGCTTTCTGATGTGTGACTTCATCACACAGAGTTCCACCCTTCCCTTCTTGAAACAGTTTGCTAACACTGTTGTCGTGGATTCTGGAAAGGTTTATTAGGGAGTTCATTGAGGGCTCTGGTGAAAAAGGAAATATCCTCACATAATAACTAAAGGGCAGCTTTCTGAGAAACTGCACTGCCATGTGTGAATGCAACTCTCAGAGTTACACGTTTCTCGTCAGTGATCAGTTTGTTAACACAGTTTTCTGGAAATCTGCAATTAGATACTTCATAGCGAAATGAAACTTACGGTGATAAAGGAAACATCCACAGATGAAAATTGGAAATAATCTTTATTACAAACTTCTTGGTGATGTGTGAATTCATCTCACAGAGTTACACTTAAGTTTCGTGGAGCAGTCCATTAACACTGTCTTTGAGGAACCTGAGGAGGGCTTCCTTGGATCGCATTGAGGCCTCCGCTGAGAAAGGAAATTCCATCTGTTCAAAACGTGAAAGAAGCCTTCTGAGAAACTTCTTTCTGATCTGTGAGTTCATCTCACAGGCTTATAATTTAGACTTCATTAAGCAGTTTGCTAACACTATTTTCGTGGAAAATGGAAAGTGATATTTGGGAGCCCGCAGGAACCCATGGTGAAAACGGAAATATCCTCACATAAAAACTACAGAGAAGCTTTCTGAGAGATTGCTTTCTGATGTGTGACTTCATCACACGGAGTTCCACCCTTCCCTTCTTGGAACAGTTTGTTAACACTGTTGTCGTGGATTCTGCAAGGGTATATTTGGGAGCTCATTGAGGGCTCTGGTGAAAAAGGAAATAGCCTCACATAATAACTAAAGAGCAGCTTTCTGAAAAACAGCACTGCCATGTGTGAATGCAACTCACAGAGTTACACGTTTCTCTTCAGTGATCAGTTTGTTAACACAGTTTTCTGGAAATCTGCAATAAGATACTTCATAGCGCAATGAACCTTACGGTGACAAAGGAAACATCCACAGATGAAAACTAGAAAGAAGCTTTCTTAGAAACTTCTTGGTGACGTGTGAATTCATCTCACAGAGTTACACTTAAGTTTCGTGGAGCAGTCTATTAACACTGTCTTTGAGGAACCTGAGAAGGGCTTCCTTGGATAGCATTGAGGCCTACGCTGATAAAGGAAATTCCATCCATTCAAAACGTGAAAGAAGCTTTCTGAGAAACTTCTTTCTGATCTGTGAGTTCATCTCACATACTTATAATTTAGACTTCAGGAAGCAGTTTGCTAACACTCTTTTCGTGGAAACTGGAAAGTGATATTTGGGAGCCCATAGGGACCCATGGTGATAAAGGAAATATCCTCACATAATAACTACAGAGAAGCTCTCTGAGAGATTGCTTTCTGATGTGTGACTTCATCACACAGAGTTCCACCCTTCCTTCCTTGGAACAATTTGCTAACACTGTTGTCGTGGATTCTGCAAAGGTATATTTGGGAGCTCATTGAGGGCTCTGGTGAAAAAGGAAATATCCTCACATAATAACAAAAGAGCAGCTTTCTGAGAAACTGCACTGCCATGTGTGAATGCAACTCACAGAGTTACACGTTTCTCTTCAGTGATCAGTTTGTTAACACAGTTTTCTGGAAATCTGCAATTAGATATTATATAGCACAATGAAACTTATGGTGATAAAGGAAACATACACAAATGAAAACTAGAAAGAAGCTTTCTTAGAAACTTCTTGGTTATGTGTGAATTCATCTCACATAGTTACACTTATGTTTCGTGGAGCAGTCCATTAACACTGTCGTTGAGGAACCTGAGAAGGGCTTCCATGGATCTCATTGAGGCCTACGCTAATAAAGGAAGTTTCATCCGTTCAAAACGTGAAAGAAGCTTTCTGAGAAACTTCTTTCTGATCTGTGAATACATGTCACAGACTTATCATTTAGACTTCAGGAAGCAGTTTGCTAACACTCTTTTCGTGGAAACTGGAAAGTGATATTTGGGAGCCCACAGGGACACAAGGTGAAAAAGTAAATATCCTCACATAATAACTACAGAGAAGCTTTCTGAGAGATTGCTTTCTGATGTGTGACTTCATCACACAGAGTTCCCTCCTTCCCTTCTTGGAACAGTTTGGTAACACTGTTGTCGAGGATTCTGCAAAGGTATATTTGGCAGCTCATTGAGGGCTCTGGTGAAAAAGGAAATACCCTTAGATAATAACTAAAGAGCAGCTTTCTGAGAAACTGCACTGCCATGGGTGAATGCAACTCACAGAGTTACACGTTTCTCTTCAGTGATCAGTTTGTTAACACAGTTTTCTGGAAATCTGCAATTAGATACTTCATAGCGCAATGAAACTTACGGTGACAAAGGAAACTTCCACAGATGAAAACTAGAAAGAAGCTTTCTTAGAAACTGCTTGGTGATGTGTGAATTCATCTCACAGAGTTACACTTATGTTTCATGGAGCAGTCCCTTAACACTGTCTTTGAGGAACCTGAGAAGGGCTTCCTTGGATCACATTGAGGCCTACACTGATAAAGGAAATATCATTCGTTCAAAACGTGAAAGAAGCTTTCTGAGAAAGTTCTTTCTGATCTGTGAGTTCATCTCACAGACTTATAATTTAGACTTCAGGAAGCAGTTTGCTAACACTCTTTTCGTGGAAACTGGAAAGTGATATTTGGGAGCCCGTAGGGACCCATGATGAAAAAGGATATAGCCTCACATAATAACTACAGAGAATCTTTCTGAGAGATTGCTTTCTGATGCGTGACTTCATCACACAGAATTCCACCCTTCCCTTCTTGGAACAGTTTGCTAACACTCTTGTCGTGGATTCTGCAAAGGTATATTTGGGAGCTCATTGAGGGCTCTGGTGAAAAAGGAAATATCCTCACATAATAACTGAAGAGCAGCTTTCTGAGAAACTGCATTGCCATGTGTGAATGCAACTTACAGAGTTGCAGGTTTCTCTTCAGTGATCAGTTTGTTAACACAGTTTTCTGGAAATCTGCAATTAGATATTATATAGCGCAATGAAACTTACGGTGATAAAGGAAACATCCACAAATGAAAACTAGAAAGAAGCTTTCTTAGAAATTGCTTGGTGATGTGTGAATTCATCTCACAGAGTTACACTTATGTTTCATGGAGCAGTCCATTAACACTGTCTTTGAGGAACCTGAGAAGGGCTTCCTTGGATCGCATTGAGGCCTACACTGATAAAGGAAATATCATTCGTTCAAAACGTGAAAGAAGCTTTCTGAGAAAGTTCTTTCTGATCTGTGAGTTCATCTCACAGACTTATAATTTAGACTTCAGGAAGCAGTTTGCTAACACTCTTTTCATGGAAACTGGAAAGTGATATTTGGGAGCCCACAGGGACCCACGGTGAAAAAGGAAATATCCTCACATAATAACTACAGAGAAGCTTTCTGAGAGATTGCTTTCTGATGTGTGACTTCATCACACAGAGTTCCCACCTTCCCTTCTTGGAACAGTTTGCTAACACTGTTGTCGTGGATTCTGCAAAGGAATATTTGGGAACTCATTGAGGGCTCTGGTGAAAAAGGAAATACCCTCACATAATAACTAAAGAGCAGCTTTCTGAGAAACTGCACTGCCATGTGTGAATGCAACTCACAGAGTTAAAGGTTTCTCTTCAGTGATCAGTTTGTTAACACAGTTTTCTGGAAATCTGCATTTGGATACTTCATAGCGCAATGAAACTTACGGTGACAAAGGAAACATCCACAGATGAAAACTAGAAAGAAGCTTTCTTACACACTACTTGGTGATGTGTTAATTCATCTCACAGAGTTACACTTATGTTTCGTGGAGTAGTCCTTTAACACTCTCTTTGAGGAACCTGAGAAGGGCTTCCTTGGATCGCATTGAGGCCTACGCTGATAAAGGAAATTTCATCCGTTCAAAACTTGAAAGAAGCTTTCTGAGAAACTCCTTTCTGATCCGTGAGTTCATCTCACAGACTTATAATTTAGACTTCAGGAAGCAGTTTGCTAACACTCTTTTCGTGGAAACTGGAAAGTGATATTTGGGGGCCCTTAGGGACCCATGGTGATAAAGGAAATATCCTCACATAATAACTACAGAGAAGCCTTCTGAGAGATTGCTTTCTGATGTGTGACTTCATCACACAGAGTTCCACCCTTCTCTGCTTGGAACAGTTTGCTAACACTGTTGTCGTGGAATCTGCAAAGGTATATTTGGGAGCTCATTGAGGGCTCTGGTGAAAAAGGAAATATCCTCACATAATAACAAAAGAGAGGCTTTCTGAGAAACTGCACTGCCATGTGTGAATGTAACTCACAGAGTTCCACGTTTCTCTTCAGTGATCAGTTTGTTAACACAGTTTTTTGGAAATCTGCAATGAGATACTTCATAGCGCAATGAAAGTTACGGTGAGAAAGGAAATATCCACAAATGAAAACTAGAAAGAAGCTTTCTGAGACACTTCTGTGTGATGTGTGAATTCATCTCACAGAGTTACAATTATGTTTCATGGAGCAGTCCATTAACACTGTCTTTGAGGAACCTGAGATTTGCTTCTTTGGATCGCATTGAGGCCTACGCTGATAAAGGAAATTTCTTCTGTTCAAAACGTGAATGAAGCTTTCTGAGAAACTTCTTTCTGATCTGTGAGTTCATCTCACAGACTTATAATTTAGACTTCAGGAAGCAGTTTGCTAACACTCTTTTCGTGGAAACTGGAAAGTGATATTTGGGGGCCCCTAGGGACCCATGGTGAAAAAGGAAATATCCTCACAAAATACCTACAGAGAAGCTTTCTGAGAGATTGCTGTCTGATGCGTGACTTCATCACACAGAATTTCACCCTTCCCTTCTTGGAACAGTTTGCTAACACTCTTGTCGTGGATTCTGCAAGGGTATATTTGGGAGCTTATTAAGGGCTCTGGTGAAAAAGCAAATATCCTCACATAAGAACTGAAGAGCAGCTTTCTGAGAAACTGCATTGCCATGTGTGAATGCAACTTACAGAGTTACAGGTTTCTCTTCAGTGATCAGTTTGTTAACACAGTTTTCTGGAAATCTGCCATTAGATATTATATAGCTCAATGAAACTTACGGTAATAAAGGAAACATCCACAAATGAAAACTAGAAAGAAGCTTTCTTAGAAATTGCTTGGTGATGTGTGAATTCATCTCACAGAGTTACACTTATGTTTCATGGAGCAGTCCATTAACACTGTCTTTGAGGTACCTGAGAAGGGCTTCCTTGGATCGCATTGAGTCCTACACTGATAAAGGAAATATCATTCGTTCAAAACGTGAAAGAAGCTTTCTGAGAAAGTTCTTTCTGATCTGTGAGTTCATCTCACAGACTTATAATTTAGACTTCAGGAAGCAGTTTGCTAACACTCTTTTCGTGGAAACTGGAAAGTGATATTTGGGAGCCCACAGGGACCCACGGTGAAAAAGGAAATATCCTCACATAATAACTACAGAGAAGCTTTCTGAGAGATTGCTTTCTGATGTGTGACTTCATCACACAGAGTTCCCACCTTCCCTTCTTGGAACAGTTTGCTAACACTGTTGTCGTGGATTCTGCAAAGGAATATTTGGGAACTCATTGAGGGCTCTGGTGAAAAAGGAAATACCCTCACATAATAACTAAAGAGCAGCTTTCTGAGAAACTGCATTGCCATGGGTGAATGCAATTCACAGAGTTACACGTTTCTCTTCAGTGATCAGTTTGTTAACACAGTTTTCTGGAAATCTGCAGTTAGATACTTCATTGCGCAATTAAAAGTACGGTGACAAAGGGAACATCCACAGATGAAAACTAGAAAGAAGCTTTCTTAGACACTTCTTGGTGATGTGTGAATTCATCTCACAGAGTTACACTTATGTTTCGTGGAGCAGTCCATTAACACTGTCTTTGAGGAACCTGAGATTTGCTTCTTTGGATCGCATTGAGGCCTACGCTGATAAAGGAAATTTCTTCTGTTCAAAACGTGAAAGAAGCTTTCTGAGAAACTTCTTTCTGATCTGTGAGTTCATCTCACAGACTTATAATTTAGACTTCAGGAAGCAGTTTGCTAACACTCTTTTCGTGGAAACTGGAAAGTGATATTTGGGAGCCCACAGGGACCCACGGTGAAAAAGGAAATATCCTCACATAATAACTACAGAGAAGCTTTCTGAGAGATTGCTTTCTGATGTGTGACTTCATCACACAGAGTTCCCACCTTCCCTTCTTGGAACAGTTTGCTAACACTGTTGTCGTGGATTCTGCAAAGGAATATTTGGGAACTCATTGAGGGCTCTGGTGAAAAAGGAAATACCCTCACATAATAACTAAAGAGCAGCTTTCTGAGAAACTGCATTGCCATGGGTGAATGCAATTCACAGAGTTACACGTTTCTCTTCAGTGATCAGTTTGTTAACACAGTTTTCTGGAAATCTGCAATTAGATACTTCATTGCGCAATTAAAAGTACGGTGACAAAGGGAACATCCACAGATGAAAACTAGAAAGAAGCTTTCTTAGACACTTCTTGGTGATGTGTGAATTCTTCTCACAGAGTTACACTTATGTTTCGTGGAGCAGTCCATTAACACTGTCTTTGAGGAACCTGAGATTTGCTTCTTTGGATCGCATTGAGGCCTACGCTGATAAAGGAAATTTCTTCTGTTCAAAACGTGAAAGAAGCTTTCTGAGAAACTTCTTTCTGATCTGTGAGTTCATCTCATAGACTTATAATTTAGACTTCAGGAAGCAGTTTGCTAACACTCTTTTCATGGAAACTGGAAAGTGATATTTGGGAGCCCACAGGGACCCACGGTGAAAAAGGAAATATCCTCACATAATAACTACAGAGAAGCTTTCTGAGAGATTGCTTTCTGATGTGTGACTTCATCACACAGAGTTCCCACCTTCCCTTCTTGGAACAGTTTGCTAACACTGTTGTCGTGGATGCTGCAAAGGAATATTTGGGAACTCATTGAGGGCTCTGGTGAAAAAGGAAATATCCTCACATAATAACTAAAGAGCAGCTTTCTGAGAAACTGCACTGCCATGTGTGAATGCAACTCACAGAGTTAAAGGTTTCTCTTCAGTGATCAGTTTTTTAACACAGTTTTCTGGAAATCTGCAATTAGATACTTCATAGCGCAATGAAACATACGGTGACAAAGGAAACATCCACAGATGAAAACTAGAAAGAAGCTTTCTTTTTTTTTTTTTTTTTTTTTTTTATTATACTTTAAGTTCTAGGGTACATGTGCATAACGTGCAGGTTTGTTACATATGTATACTTATGCCATGTTGGTGTGCTGCACCCATCAACTCGTCAGCACCCATCAATTCATCATTTATATCATGTATAACTCCCCAATGCAATCCCTCCCTCCTCCCCCCTCCCCCCTCCCCATGATAGACCCCAGTGTGTGATGTTCCCCTTCCGGAGTCCAAGTGATCTCATTGTTCAGTTCCCACCTATGAGTGAGAACATGCGGTGTTTGGTTTTCTCTTCTTGTGATAGTTTGCTAAGAATGATGGTTTCCAGCTGCATCCATGTCCCTACAAAGGACGCAAACTCATCCTTTTTTATGGCTGCATAGTATTCCATGGTGTATATGTGCCACATTTTCTTAATCCAGTCTGTCACAGATGGACATTTGGGTTGATTCCAAGTCTTTGCTATTGTGAATAGTGCCGCAATAAACATACGTGTACATGTGTCTTTGTAGTAGACTAATTTATAATCCTTTGGGTATATACCCAGTAGTGGGATGGCTGGGTCATATGGTACATCTAGTTCTAGATCCTTGAGGAATTGCCATACTGTTTTCCATAATGGTTGAACTAGTTTACAATCCCACCAACAGTGTAAAAGTGTTCCTATTTCTCCACATCCTCTCCAACACCTGTTGTTTCCTGACTTCTTAATGATTGCCATTCTAACTGGTGTGTGATGGTATCTCATTGTGGTTTTGATTTGCATTTCTCTGATGGCCAGTGATGATGAGCATTTTTTCGTGTGTCTGTTGGCTGTATGAATATCTTCTTTTGAGAAATGTCTGTTCATATCCTTTCCCCACTTTTTGATGGGGTTGTTTGTTTTTTTCTTGTATATTTGTTTGAGTTCTTTGTAGATTCTGGATATTAGCCCTTTGTCAGATGAGTAGATTGCAAAAATTTTCTCCCATTCTGTAGGTTGCCTCTTCACTCTGATGGTAGTTTCTTTTGCTGTGCAGAAGCTCTTTAGTTTAATGAGATCCCATTTGTCAATTTTGGCTTTTGCTGCCGTTGCTTTGGGTGTTTTAGACATGAAGTCCTTGCCCATGCCTATGTCCTGAATGGTACTACCTAGATTTTCTTCTAGGGTTTTTATGGTATTAGGTCTAACATTTAAGTCTCTAATCCATCTTGAATTAATCTTCGTATAAGGGGTAAGGAAAGGATCCAGTTTCAGCTTTCTACTTATGGCTAGCCAATTTTCCCAGCACCATTTATTAAATAGGGAATCCTTTCCCCATTTCTTGTTTCTCTCAGGTTTGTCAAAGATCAGATGGCTGTAGATGTGCGGTATTATTTCTGAGGACTCTGTTCTGTTCCATTGGTCTATAGCTCTGTTTTGGTACCAGTACCATGCTGTTTTGGTTACTGTAGCCTTGTAGTATAGTTTGAAGTCAGGTAGCGTGACGCCTCCAGCTTTGTCCTTTTGACTTAGGATTGTCTTGGCAATGCGGGCTCTTTTTGGTTCCATATGAACTTTAAAGCAGTTTTTTCCAATTCTGTGAAGAAAGTCATTGGTAGCTTGATGGGGATGGCATTGAATCTATAAATAACCTTGGGCAGTATGGCCATTTTCACGATATTGATTCTTCCTATCCATGAGCATGGTATGTTCTTCCATTTGTTTGTGTCCTCTTTGATTTCACTGAGCAGTGGTTTGTAGTTCTCCTTGAAGAGGTCCTTTACATCCCTTGTAAGCTGGATTCCTAGGTATTTTATTCTCTTTGACGCAATTGTGAATGGAAGTTCATTCCTGATTTGGCTCTCTGCTTGTCTGTTGCTGGTGTATAAGAATGCTTGTGATTTTTGCACATTAATTTTGTATCCTGAGACTTTGCTGAAGTTGCTTATCAGCTTAAGGAGATTTTGGGCTGAGACGATGGGGTTTTCTAAATATACAATCATGTCATCTGCAAACAGGGACAATTTGACTTCTTCTTTTCCTAACTGGATACCCTTGATTTCTTTCTCTTGCCTGATTGCCCTAGCCAGAACTTCCAACACTATGTTGAATAGGAGTGGTGAGAGAGGGCATCCCTGTCTTGTGCCAGTTTTCAAAGGGAATTTTTCCAGTTTTTGCCCATTCAGTATGATATTAGCTGTGGGTTTGTCATAAATAGCTCTTATTATTTTGAGGTACGTTCCATCAATACCGAATTTATTGAGCGTTTTTAGCATGAAGGGCTGTTGAATTTTGTCAAAAGCCTTTTCTGCATCTATTGAGACAATCATGTGGTTCTTGTCTTTGGTTCTGTTTATATGCTGGATTACGTTTATTGATTTGCGAATGTTGAACCAGCCTTGCATCCCAGGGATGAAGCCCACTTGATCATGGTGGATAAGCTTTTTGATGTGCTGCTGAATCCGGTTTGCCAGTATTTTATTGAGGATTTTTGCATCAATGTTCATCAGGGATATTGGTCTAAAATTCTCTTTTTTTGTTGTGTCTCTGCCAGGCTTTGGTATCAGGATGATGTTGGCCTCATAAAATGAGTTAGGGAGGATTCCCTCTTTTTCTATTGATTGGAATAGTTTCAGAAGGAATGGTACCAGCTCCTCCTTGTACCTCTGGTAGAATTCAGCTGTGAATCCATCTGGTCCTGGACTTTTTTTGGTGGGTAGGCTATTAATTGTTGCCTCAATTTCAGAGCCTGCTATTGGTCTATTCAGGGATTCAACTTCTTCCTGGTTTAGCCTTGGGAGAGTGTAAGTGTCCAGGAAATTATCCATTTCTTCTAGATTTTCTAGTTGATTTGCGTAGAGGCGTTTATAGTATTCTCTGATGGTAGTTTGTATTTCTGTGGGGTCAGTGGTGATATCCCCTTTATCATTTTTTATTGCATCTATTTGATTCCTCTCTCTTTTTTTCTTTATTAGCCTTGCTAGCGGTCTGCCAATTTTGTTGATCTTTTCAAAAAACCAACTCCTGGATTCCTTGATTTTTTGGAGGGTTTTTTGTGTCTCTATCTCCTTCAGTTCTGCTCTGATCTTAGTTATTTCTTGCCTTCTGCTAGCTTTTGAATGTGTTTGCTCTTGCCTCTCTAGTTCTTTTAATTGTGATGTTAGAGTGTCAATTTTAGATCTTTCCTGTTTTATCTTGTGGGCATTTAGTGCTATAAATTTCCCTCTACACACTGCTTTAAATGTGTCCCAGAGATTCTGGTATGTTGTATCTTTGTTCTCATTGGTTTCAAAGAACATCTTTATTTCCGCTTTCATTTCGTTCTGTACCCAGTAGTCATTCAGGAGCAGGTTGTTCAGTTTCCATGTAGTTGAGCGGTTTTGATTGAGTTTCTTAGTCCTGAGTTCTAGTTTGATTGCACTGTGGTCTAAGAGACAGTTTGTTATAATTTCTGTTCTTTACATTGGCTGAGGAGTACTTTACTTCCAATTATGTGGTCAATTTTGGAATAAGTGCGATGTGGTGCTGAGAAGAATGTATATTCTGTTGATTTGGGGTGGAGAGTTCTATAGATGTCTATTAGGTCCGCTTGGTGCAGAGATGAGTTCAATTCCTGGATATCCTTGTTAACTTTCTGTCTCGTTGAACTGTCTAATGTTGACAGTGGAGTGTTGAAGTCTAACATTATTATTGTATGGGAGTCTAAGTCTCTTTGTAAGTCTCTAAGGACTTGCTTTATGAATCTGGGTGCTCCTGTATTGGGTGCATATATATTTAGGAGAGTTAGCTCTTCCTGTTGAATTGATCCCTTTACCATTATGTAATGGCCTTCTTTGTCTCTTTTGATCTTTGATGGTTTAAAGTCTGTTTTATCAGAGACTAGGATTGCAACCCCTGCTTTTTTTTGTTCTCCATTTGCTTGGTAGATCTTCCTCCATCCCTTTATTTTGAGCCTATGTATGTCTCTGCATGTGAGATGGGTCTCCTGAATACAGCAGACTGATGGGTCTTGACTCTTTATCCAGTTTGCCAGTCTGTGTCTTTTAATTGGAGCATTTAGTCCATTAACATTTAAGGTTAATATTGTTATGTGTGAACTTGATCCTGCCATTATGATATTAACTGGTTATTTTGCTCGTTAGTTGATGCAGTTTCTTCCTAGCCTCGATGGTCTTTACATTTTGGCATGTTTTTGCGATGGCTGGTACCGGTTGTTCCTTTCCATGTTTAGGGCTTCCTTCAGGGTCTCTTGTAAGGCAGGCCTGGTGGTGACAAAATCTCTAAGCATTTGCTTATCTGTAAAGTATTTTATTTCTCCTTCACTGATGAAACTTAGTTTGGCTGGATATGAGATTCTGGGTTTAAAATTCTTTTCTTTAAGAACGTTGAATATTGGCCCCCACTCTCTTCTGGCTTGTAGAGTTTCTGCCGAGAGATCTGCTGTTAGTCTGATGGGCTTCCCTTTGTGGGTGACCCGACCTTTCTCTCTGGCTGCCCTTAAGATTTTTTCCTTCATTTCAACTTTGGTGAATCTGGCAATTATGTGTCTTGGAGTTGCTCTTCTGGAGGAGTATCTTTGTGGCGTTCTCTGTATTTCCTGAATTTGAATGTTGGCCTGCCCTACTAGGTTGGGGAAGTTCTCCTGGATGATATCCTGAAGAGTGTTTTCCAACTTGGTTCCATTTTCCCCCTCACTTTCAGGCACCCCAATCAGACGTAGATTTGGTCTTTTTACGTAATCCCATACTTCTTGCAGGCTTTGCTCATTTCTTTTTCTTCTTTTTTCTTTTGGTTTCTCTTCTCGCTTCATTTCATTCATTTGATCTTCAATCGCTGATACTCTTTCTTCCAGTTGATCGAGTCGGTTACTGAAGCTTGTGCATTTGTCACGTATTTCTCGTGTCATGGTTTTCATCTCTGTCATTTCGTTTATGATCTTCTCTGCATTAATGAGTCTAGCTGTCAATTCTTCCACTCTTTTTTCAAGATTTTTAGTTTCTTTGCGCTGGGTACGTAATTCCTGCTTTAGCTCTGATAAGTTTGATGGACTGAAGCTTTCTTCTCTCCTCTCGTCCAAGTCATTCTCTGACCAGCTTTGATCCGTTGCTGGTGATGGGCTGCGCTCCTTTGCAGGGGGAGATGCGCTCTTATTTTTTGAATTTCCAGCTTTTCTGCCCTGCTTCTTCCCCATCTTTGTGGTTTTATCTGTCTCTGGTCTTTGATGGTGGTGACGAACTGATGGGGTTTTGGTATAGGTGTCCTTCCTGTTTGATAGTTTTCCTTCTGACAGTCAGAAGGACTCTCTGTTGGTCTGTTGGAGATTGCTTGAGGTCCACTCCAGACCCTGTTTGCCTGGGTATCAGCAGCAGAGGTTGCCGAAGATAGAATATTGCTGAACAGCGAGTGTACCTGTCTGATTCTTCCTTTGGAAGTGTCCTCTCAGGGGTGTACTCCACCCTGTGAGGTGTGGGGTGTCAGACTGCCCCTAGTGGGGGATTTCTCCCAGCTAGGCTACTCAGGGGTCAGGGACACACCTGAGCAGGCAGTCTGTCCGTTCTCAGATCTCAACCTCCGCGTTGGGAGATCCGCGGCTCTCCCCAAAGCTGTCAGACAGAGTCGTTCGCGTCTGCACCGGCTCCCGCTACTTTCCCTGTTGGTCTTCAGCTGTGCGCTGTCCCCAGAGGTGGAGACTACAGAGACAGGCAGGCTTCCTTGAGCTGCTGTGAGCTCCACCCAGTTCGAGCTTCCCAGGGCTTTGTTTACCTATTTAAGCCTCAGCAACGGCGGGCGCCCCTCCCCCAGCCTCGCTGCTGCCTTGCGGATAGATCGCGGGAGACTGCTGTGTTAGCAGTGAGGGAGGCTTCGTGGGCGTGGGACCCTCCCGGCCAGGTGGGGGATATATTCTCCTGGAATGCCTGTATGCTTACAGCGCAGTATTGGGGTGGGAGTTACCCGATTTTACAGGTGTTGTGTGTCTCAGTTTCCCTGGCTAGGAAAACGGATCCCCTTCCCCCTTGCGCTTCCAGGTGAGGCGATGCCTCGCCCTGCTTCAGCTCTCGCTGGTCAGGCTGCAGCAGCTGACCAGCACCGATTGTCCGGCACTCCCTAGTGAGATGACCCCAGTACCTCAGTTGAAAATGCAGAAATCACCGGTCTTCTGTGTCGCTCACGCTGGGAGTTGGAGACTGGAGCTGTTCCTATTCCGAAAGAAGCTTTCTTACACACTTCTTGGTGATGTGTGAATTCATCTCACAGAGTTACACTTATGTTTCGTAGAGTAGTCCATTAACACTCTCTTTGAGGAACCTGAGAAGGGCTTCCTTGGATCGCATTGAGGCCTACGCTGATAAAGGAAATTTCATCCGTTCATAACGTGAAAGAAGCTTTCTGAGAAACTTCTTTCTGATCCGTGAGTTCATCTCACAGACTTATAATTTAGACTTCAGGAAGCAGTTTGCTAACACTCTTTTCGTGGAAACTGGAAAGTAATATTTGGGAGCCCTTAGGGACCCATGGTAAAAAAGGAAATAGCCTCACATAATAACTACAGAGAAGCTTTCTGAGAGATTGCTTTCTGATGTGTGACTTCATCACACAGAGTTCCACCCTTCCCTTCTTGGAACAGTTTGCTAACACTGTTGTCGTGGATTCTGCAAAGGTATATTTGGGAGCTCATTGAGGGCTCTGGTGAAAAAGGAAATATCCTCACATAATAACAAAAGAGAGGCTTTCTGAGAAACTGCACTGCCATGTGTGAAGGTAACTCACAGAGTTACACGTTTCTCTTCAGTGATCAGTTTGTTAACACAGTTTTTTGGAAATCTGCAATTAGACACTTCATAGCGCAATGAAAGTTACGGTGAGAAAGGAAATATCCACCG
The DNA here is from genome assembly GCF_007565055.1 of Rhinopithecus roxellana. NCBI lineage: Eukaryota > Metazoa > Chordata > Mammalia > Primates > Cercopithecidae > Rhinopithecus > Rhinopithecus roxellana. Next base: position 155,713,126 of record NC_044550.1, on the reverse strand, counting down.
ATGAAAACTAGAAAGAAGCGTTCTTAGACACTTCTGGGTGATGTGTGAATTCATCTCACAGAGTTACAGTTATGTTTCATGGAGCAGTCCATTAACTCTGTCTTTGAGGAACCTGAGAAGGGCTTCCTTGAATCGCATTGAGGCCTACGCTGATAAAGGAAATTTCATCCGTTCAAAACGTGAAAGAAGCTTTCTGAGAAACGTTTTTCTGATCTGTGTGTTCATCTCACCGACTTATAATTTAAACTTCAGGAAGCAGTTTGCTAACACTCTTTTCGTGGAAACTGGAAAGTGATATGTGGGAGCCCACAGGGACCCACGGTGAAAATAGCAATATCCTCACATAATAACTACAGAGAAGCTTTCTGTGAGATTGCGTTCTGATGTGTGACTTCATCACACAGAGTTCCACCCTTCCCTTCTTGGAACAGTTTGGTTACACTGTTGTCGTTGATTCTGCAAAGGTATATTTGGGAGCTCATTGAAGGCTCTGGTGAAAAAGGAAATATCCTCACATAATAACTAAAGAGCAGCTTACTGAGAAACTGCACTGCCATGTGTGAATGCAACTCACAGAGTTACAGGTTTCTCTTCAGTGATCAGTTTGTTAAGACAGTTTTCTGGAAATCTGCAATTAGATACTTCATAGCGCAATGAAACTTACGGTGACAAAGGGAACATCCACAGATGAAAACTAGAAAGAAGCTTTCGTAGAAACTTCTTGGTGATGTGTGAATTCATCTCACCGAGTTACACTTATATTTCGTGGAGCAGTCCATTAACACTGTCTTTGAGGAATCTGAGATGGGCTTCTTTGGATCGCATTGAGGCCTACACTAATAAAGGAAATTTCTTCTGTTCAAAACGTGAAAGAAGCTTTCTGAGAAACTTCTTTCTGATCTGTGAGTTCATCTCACAGACTTATAATTTAGACTTCAGGAAGCAGTTTGCTAACACTCTTTTCGTGGAATCTGGAAAGTGATATGTGGGAGACCACAGGGACCCATGGTGAAAATGGCGATGTCCTCACATAATAACTACAGAGAAGATTTCTGTGAGATTGCGTTCTGATGTGTGACTTCATCACACAGAGTTCCACCATTCCCTTCTTGGAACAGTTTGGTTACACTGTTGTCGTGGATTCTGCAAAGGTATATTTGGGAGCTCATTGAGGGCTCTGGTGAAAAAGGAAATATCCTCACATAATAACAAAAGAGCAGCTTTCTGAGAAACTGCACTGCCATGTGTGAATGCAACTCACACAGTTACAGGTTTCTCTTCAGTGATCAGTTTGTTAAGACAGTTTTCTGGAAATCTGCAATTAGATACTTCATAGTGCAATGAAACTTACGGTGACAAAGGAAACTTCCACAGATGAAAACGAGAAAGAGGCTTTCTTTGACACTTCTTGGTGATGTGTGAATTCATCTCACAGACTTACACTTATGTTTCGTGGAGGAGTACATTAGCACTGTCTTTGAGGAACCTGAGAAGGGCTTCCTTGGAACGCATTGAGGCCTACGCTGATAAAGGAAATTTCATCCGTTCAAAACGTGAAAGAAGCTTTCTGAGAAACTTCTTTCTGCTCTGTGAGTTCATCTCACAGACTTATAATTTAGACTTCAGGAAGCAGTTTGCTAACACTCTTTTCGTGGAAACTGGAAAGTGATATTGGGAGCCCATAGGGACCCATGGTGAAAAAGGAAGTATCCTCACATAATAACTACAGAGAAGCTTTCTGAGAGATTGCTTTCTGATGTGTGACTTTATCACACAGAGTTCCAAACTTCACTTCTTGGAACAGTTTGCTAACACTGTTGTCGTAGATTCTGCAAATGTATATTTGGGAGCTCATTGAGGGCTTTGGAGAAAAAGGAAATATCCTCACATAATAACTAAAGAGCAGCTTTCTCAGAAACTGCATTGCCATGTGTGAATGCAATTCACAGAGTTACACGTTTCTCTTCAGTGATCAGTTTGTTAAGACAGTTTTCTGGAAATCTGCAATTAGATACTTCACAGTGCAATGAAACTTACGGTGACAAGAAAACATCCACAGATGAAAACTAGAAAGAAGCTTTCTTAGAAACTTCTTGGTGATGTGTGAATTCATCTCACAGAGTTACACTTATGTTTCGTGGAGCAGTATATTAACACTGTCTTTGAGGAAACTGAGAAGGGCTTCTTAGGATTGCATTGAGGCCGACGGTGATAAAGGAAATTTCTTCTGTTCAAATCGTGAAAGAAGCTTTATGAGAAACTTCTTTCTGATCTGTGAGTTCATCTCACAGACTTATAATTTCGACTTCAGGAAGCAGTTTGCTAACATTCTTTTCATGGAAACTGGAAATTGATATTTCGGAGCCCTTAGGGACCCATGGTGAAAAATGAAATATCCTCACACAGTAACTACAGAGAAGCTTTCTGAGAGATTGCTTTCTGATGTGTGACTTCATCACACAGAGTTCCACCCTTCCCTTCATGGAACAGTTTGCTAACACTGTTGTCGTGGATTCTGCAAAGGTATATTTGGGAGCTCATTGAGGGCTCTGGTGAAAAAGGAAATATCCTCACATAATAACTAAAGAGCAGCTTTCTGAGCAACTGCACTGCCATGTGTGAATGCAACTCACAGAGTTACACGTTTCTCTTCAGTGATCAGTTTGTTAACACAGTTTTCTGGAAATCTGAAATTAGATACTTCATAGCGCAATGAAACTTACGGTGACAAAGGAAACATCCACAGATGAAAACTAGAAAGAAGCTATCTTCGACACTTCTTGGTGATGTGTGAATTCATCTCACAGAGTTACACTTATGTTTCGTGGAGCAGTCCATTAACACTGTCTTTGAGGAACCTGAGAAGGGCTTCCTTGGATCGCATTGAGGCCTACGCTGATAAAGGAAATTTCATCCGTTCAAAACGTGAAGGAAGCTTTCTGAGAAACTTCTTTCTGATCTGTGAGTTCATCTCACAGACTTATAATTTAGACTTCAGGAAGCAGTTTGCTAATACTTTTTTCGTGGAAAATGGAAAGTGATATTTGGGAGCCCATAGGGACCCATGGTGAAAAAGGAAATATCCTCCATAATAACTACAGAGAAGCTTTCTGAGAGATTGCTTTATGATGTGTGACTTCATCACACAGAGTTCCACCCTTCCCTTCTTGGAACACTTTGCTAAAAGTGTTGCCGTGGATTCTGCAAAGGTATATTTGGGAGCTCTTGGAGGGCTCTGGTGAAAAAGGAAATATCCTCACATAGTCACTAAACAACAGCTTTCTGAGGAACTGCAGTGCCATGTGTGAATGCAACTCACAGAGTTACACGTTTCTCTTCAGTGATCAGTTTTTTAACGCAGTTTTCTGGAAATCTGCAATTAGATATTTCATAGCGCAATGAACCTTACGGTGACAAAGGAGACATCCACAGATGAAAACTAGAAAGAAGCTTTCATAGAAACTTCATGGTGATGTGTGAATTCATCTCACAGAGTTACACTTATGTTTCGTGGAGCAGTCCATTGACACTGTCCTTGAGAAACCTGAGAAGGGCTTACATGGATCGCATTGAGGCCTAAGCTGATAAAGTCAATTTCATGTGTTCAAAACGTGAAAGAAGCTTTCTGAGAAACTTCTTTCTGATCTGTGAGTTCATCTCACAGACTTATAATTTAGACTTCAGGAAGCGGTTTTCTAACACTCTTTTCGTGGAAACTGGAAAGTGATATTTGGGAGCCCATAGGGTCCCATGGTGAAAAAGAAATATCCTCACATAATAACTACACAGAAGCTTTCTGAGAGATTGCTTTCTTATGTGTGACTTCATCACACAGAGTTACCACCTTCCCTTCTTGAAACAGTTTGATAACACTGTTGTCGTGGATTCTGCAAAGGTATATTTGGGAGCTCATGGGGGCTGTGGTGAAAAAGGAAATATCCTCACATAATAACTAAAGAGCAGCTTTCTGAGAAAGTGCACTGCCATGAGTGAATGCAACTCACAGAGTTACACGGTTCTCTTCAGTGATCAGTTTGTTAACATAGTTTTATGGAAATCTGAAATTTGATTCTTCATAGAGCAATGAAACTTACGGTGACAAAGGAAACATCCACAGATGAAAACTAGAAAGAAGCTTTCTTAGAAACTTCTTGGTGATGTGTGAATTCATCTCTCAGAGTTACACTTATGTTTCGTGGAGCAGTCCATTCACACCGTCCGTGAGAAACCAGAGAAGGGCTTCCTTGGATGGCATTGAGGCCTACGCTGATAAAGGAAATTTCATCCGTTCAAAACGTGAAAGAATCTTTCTGAGAAATTTCTTTCTGATATGTGAGTTCATGTCCCAGACTTATAATTTAAACTTCAGGAAGCAGTTTGCTAACACTATTTTCGTGGAAACTGGAAAGTGATATTTGGGAGCCCACAGAGACCCATGGTGAAAAAGGAAATATCCTAACATAATAAATACAGAGAAGCTTACTGAGAGATTGCTTTCTGATGTGTGACTTCACACACAGAGTTCCACCCTTCCCTTCTTGGAACAGTTTGCTAAAACTGTTGTCGTGGATTCTGCAAAGGTATATTTTGAGCTCTTGGAGGGCTCTGGTGAAAAAGGAAATATCCTCACATAATGGCAAAAGGGCAGCTTTCTGAGAAACTGCACTGCCATGTGTGAATGTAACTCACAGAGTTACACGTTTCTCTTCATTGATCAGTTTGTTAACACAGGTTTCTGGAAATCTGCAATTAGATACTTCATAGCGCAATGAAACTTACGGTGAGAAAGGAAACATCCACAGATGAAAACTAGAAAGAAGCTTTCTTAGACACTTCTTGGTGATATGTGAATTCATCTCACAGAGTTACACTTATGTTTCGTGGAGCAGTCCATTAACACTGTCTTTGAGGAACCTGAGAAGGGCTTCCTTGGATCGCATTGAGGCCTACGCTGATAAAGGAAATTTCACCGTTCAAAAGGAGAAAGAAGCTTTCTGAGAAACTTCTTTCTGATCTGTGAGTTCATCTCACAGACTTATAATTTCGACGTCAGGAAGCAGTTTGCTAACACTATTTTCGTGGAACCTGGAAAGTGATATTTAGGAGCCATTAGGGACGCATGGTGAAAAAGGAAATATCCTCACATAGTAACTACAGAGAAGCTTTCTGAGAAATTGCTTTCTGATGTGTGACTTCATCACACAGAGTTCCACCCTTCCCTTCTTGGAACAGTTTGCTAACACTGTTGTCGTGGATTCTTCAAAGGTATATTTGGGAGCACATTGAGGGCTCTGGTGAAAAAGGAAATATCCTCACATAATAACTAAAGAGCAGCTTTGTGAAAAACTGCACTGCCATGTGTGAATGCAGCAAAAAGAGTTACACGTTTCTCTTCAGTGATCAGTTTGTTAACACAGCTTTCTGGAAATCTGCAATTGGATACTTCATAGCGCAATGAAACTTACGGAGACAAACAAACATCCAGAGATGAAAACTAGAAAGAAGCTTTCTTAGACACCTCTTGGTGATATGTGAATTCATCTCACAGAGTTACACTTATGTTTCGTGGAGAAGTCCATTAACACTGTCTTTGAGGAACCTGAGAATTGCTTCCTTGGATCGCATTGAGGCCTACGCTGATAAAGGCAATTTCACCGTTCAAAAGGGGAAAGAAACTTTCTGAGAAACTTCTTTCTGATCTGTGAGTTCATCTCACAGACTTATAATTTCGACGTCAGGAAGCAGTTTGCTAACACTATTTTCGTGGAACCTGGAAAGTGATATTTAGGAGCCATTAGGGACGCATGGTGAAAAAGGAAATATCCTCCCATAGTAACTACAGAGAAGGTTTCTGAGAGATTGCTTTCTGATGTGTGACTTCATCACACAGAGTTCCACCCTTCCATTCTTGGAACAGTTTGCTAACACTGTTGTCGTGGATTCTGCAAAGGTATATTTGGGAGCTCATTGAGGGCTCTGGTGAAAAGGAAATATCCTCACATAATAACAGAAGAGCGGCTTTCTGAGAAACTGCATTGCCATGTGTGAATGCAACTCACAGAGGCACACGTTTCTCTTCAGTGATCAGTTTGTTAACACATTTTTCTGGAAATCTGCAATTAGTTACTGCATAGCGCATTGAAACTTACGGTGACAAAGGAAACATCCACAGATGAAAACTAGAAAGAAGCTTTCTTAGACACTTCTTGGTGATATGTGAATTCATCTCACAGAGTTACACTTATGTTTCATGGAGCAGTACATTAACACTGTCGTTGAGGAACCTGGGAAGGGCTTCCTTGATTGCATTGAGTCCTCTGATGAAGGAAATTTCATCCGTTCAAAACGTGAAAGAAGCTTTCTGAGAAACTACTTTCTGATCTGTGAGTTCATCTCACAGGCTTATAATTTAGACTTCAGGAAGAAGTTTGCTAACACTCTTTTCGTGGAAATTGGAAAGTGATATATGGGAGCCCATAGGGACCCAAGGTGAAAAAGGAAATATACTCACATAATAACTACAGAGAAGCTTTCTGAGAGATTGCTTTCTGATGTGTGACTTCATCACACAGAGTTCCACCGTTCCCTTCTTGGAACAGTTTGCTAACACTGTTGTCGTGGATTCTGCAAAGGTATATTTGGGAGCTCATTGAGGGCTCTGGTGATAAAGGAAATATCCTCACATAATAACTAAAGAGCTGCTTTCTGAGAAACTGCATTGCCATGTGTGAATGCAACTCACAGAGTTACACGTTTCTCTTCAGTGATCAGTTTGTTAACACAGTTTTCTGGAAATCTGCATTTAGATACTTCATAGTGCAATGAAACTTACGGTGAAAAGGAAACATCCACAGATGAAAACTAGAAAGAAGCTTTCTGAGAAACTTCTTGGTGATGTGTGAATTCATCTCACAGAGTTACACTTATGTTTCGTGGAGCAGTCCATTAACACTGTCTTTGAGGAACCTGAGAAGAGCTTGCTTGGATCGCATTGAGGCCTACGCTGATAAAGGAAATTTCATCCGTTCAAAACGTGAAAGAAGCTTTCTGAGAAACTTCTATCTGATCTGAGAGTTCATCTCACAGACTTATAATTTAGACTTCAGGAAGCAGTTTGCTAACACTCTTTTCGTGGAAACTGGAAAGTGATATTTGGGAACCCTTAGGGAACCAAGGTGAAAAAGGATATAGCCTCACATAATAACTACAGAGAACCTTTCTGAGAGATTGCTTTCTGATGTGTGACTTCATCACACAGAGTTCCACCCTTCCCTTCTTGGAACAGTTTGCTAACACTGTTGTCGTGGATTCTGCAAAGGTATATTTGGGAGCTCATTGAGGGCTCTGGTGAAAAAGGAAATATCCTCACATAATAACAAAAGAGAGGCTTTCTGAGAAACTGCACTGCCATGTGTGAATGTAACTCACAGACTTACACGTTTCTCTTCAGTGATCAGTTTGTTAACACAGTTTTTTGGAAATCTGCAATTAGATACTTCATAGCGCAATGAAAGTTATGTGGAGAAAGGAAATATCCACCGATGAAAACTAGAAAGAAGCTTTCTTAGACACTTCTGGGTGATGTGTGAATTCATCTCACAGAGTTACACTTATGTTTCGTGGAGGAGTACATTAGCACTGTCTTTGAGGAACCTGAGAAGGGCTTCCTTGGAACGCATTGAGGCCTACGCTGATAAAGGAAATTTCATCCGTTCAAAACGTGAAAGAAGCTTTCTGAGAAACTTCTTTCTGCTCTGTGAGTTCATCTCACAGACTTATAATTTAGACTTCAGGAAGCAGTTTGCTAACACTCTTTTCGTGGAAACTGGAAAGTGATATTGGGAGCCCATAGGGACCCATGGTGAAAAAGGAAGTATCCTCACATAATAACTACAGAGAAGCTTTCTGAGAGATTGCTTTCTGATGTGTGACTTTATCACACAGAGTTCCAAACTTCACTTCTTGGAACAGTTTGCTAACACTGTTGTCGTAGATTCTGCAAATGTATATTTGGGAGCTCATTGAGGGCTTTGGAGAAAAAGGAAATATCCTCACATAATAACTAAAGAGCAGCTTTCTCAGAAACTGCATTGCTATGTGTGAATGCAATTCACAGAGTTACACGTTTCTCTTCAGTGATCAGTTTGTTAAGACAGTTTTCTGGAAATCTGCAATTAGATACTTCACAGTGCAATGAAACTTACGGTGACAAGAAAACATCCACAGATGAAAACTAGAAAGAAGCTTTCTTAGAAACTTCTTGGTGATGTGTGAATTCATCTCACAGAGTTACACTTATGTTTCGTGGAGCAGTATATTAACACTGTCTTTGAGGAACCTGAGAAGGGCTTCTTAGGATTGCATTGAGGCCGACGGTGATAAAGGAAATTTCTTCTGTTCAAATCGTGAAAGAAGCTTTATGAGAAACTTCTTTCTGATCTGTGAGTTCATCTCACAGACTTATAATTTCGACTTCAGGAAGCAGTTTGCTAACATTCTTTTCATGGAAACTGGAAATTGATATTTCGGAGCCCTTAGGGACCCATGGTGAAAAATGAAATATCCTCACACAGTAACGACAGAGAAGCTTTCTGAGAGATTGCTTTCTGATGTGTGACTTCATCACACAGAGTTCCACCCTTCCCTTCATGGAACAGTTTGCTAACACTGTTGTCGTGGATTCTGCAAAGGTATATTTGGGAGCTCATTGAGGGCTCTGGTGAAAAAGGAAATATCCTCACATAATAACTAAAGAGCAGCTTTCTGAGCAACTGCACTGCCATGTGTGAATGCAACTCACAGAGTTACACGTTTCTCTTCAGTGATCAGTTTGTTAACACAGTTTTCTGGAAATCTGAAATTAGATACTTCATAGCGCAATGAAACTTACGGTGACAAAGGAAACATCCACAGATGAAAACTAGAAAGAAGCTATCTTCGACACTTCTTGGTGATGTGTGAATTCATCTCACAGAGTTACACTTATGTTTCGTGGAGCAGTCCATTAACACTGTCTTTGAGGAACCTGAGAAGGGCTTCCTTGGATCGCATTGAGGCCTACGCTGATAAAGGAAATTTCATCCGTTCAAAACGTGAAGGAAGCTTTCTGAGAAACTTCTTTCTGATCTGTGAGTTCATCTCACAGACTTATAATTTAGACTTCAGGAAGCAGTTTGCTAATACTTTTTTCGTGGAAAATGGAAAGTGATATTTGGGAGCCCATAGGGACCCATGGTGAAAAAGGAAATATCCTCCATAATAACTACAGAGAAGCTTTCTGAGAGATTGCTTTATGATGTGTGACTTCATCACACAGAGTTCCACCCTTCCCTTCTTGGAACACTTTGCTAAAAGTGTTGCCGTGGATTCTGCAAAGGTATATTTGGGAGCTCTTGGAGGGCTCTGGTGAAAAAGGAAATATCCTCACATAGTCACTAAACAACAGCTTTCTGAGGAACTGCAGTGCCATGTGTGAATGCAACTCACAGAGTTACACGTTTCTCTTCAGTGATCAGTTTTTTAACGCAGTTTTCTGGAAATCTGCAATTAGATATTTCATAGCGCAATGAACCTTACGGTGACAAAGGAGACATCCACAGATGAAAACTAGAAAGAAGCTTTCATAGAAACTTCATGGTGATGTGTGAATTCATCTCACAGAGTTACACTTATGTTTCGTGGAGCAGTCCATTGACACTGTCCTTGAGAAACCTGAGAAGGGCTTACATGGATCGCATTGAGGCCTAAGCTGATAAAGTCAATTTCATGTGTTCAAAACGTGAAAGAAGCTTTCTGAGAAACTTCTTTCTGATCTGTGAGTTCATCTCACAGACTTATAATTTAGACTTCAGGAAGCGGTTTTCTAACACTCTTTTCGTGGAAACTGGAAAGTGATATTTGGGAGCCCATAGGGTCCCATGGTGAAAAAGAAATATCCTCACATAATAACTACACAGAAGCTTTCTGAGAGATTGCTTTCTTATGTGTGACTTCATCACACAGAGTTACCACCTTCCCTTCTTGAAACAGTTTGATAACACTGTTGTCGTGGATTCTGCAAAGGTATATTTGGGAGCTCATGGGGGCTGTGGTGAAAAAGGAAATATCCTCACATAATAACTAAAGAGCAGCTTTCTGAGAAAGTGCACTGCCATGAGTGAATGCAACTCACAGAGTTACACGGTTCTCTTCAGTGATCAGTTTGTTAACATAGTTTTATGGAAATCTGAAATTTGATTCTTCATAGAGCAATGAAACTTACGGTGACAAAGGAAACATCCACAGATGAAAACTAGAAAGAAGCTTTCTTAGAAACTTCTTGGTGATGTGTGAATTCATCTCTCAGAGTTACACTTATGTTTCGTGGAGCAGTCCATTCACACCGTCCGTGAGAAACCAGAGAAGGGCTTCCTTGGATGGCATTGAGGCCTACGCTGATAAAGGAAATTTCATCCGTTCAAAACGTGAAAGAATCTTTCTGAGAAATTTCTTTCTGATATGTGAGTTCATGTCCCAGACTTATAATTTAAACTTCAGGAAGCAGTTTGCTAACACTATTTTCGTGGAAACTGGAAAGTGATATTTGGGAGCCCACAGAGACCCATGGTGAAAAAGGAAATATCCTAACATAATAAATACAGAGAAGCTTACTGAGAGATTGCTTTCTGATGTGTGACTTCACACACAGAGTTCCACCCTTCCCTTCTTGGAACAGTTTGCTAAAACTGTTGTCGTGGATTCTGCAAAGGTATATTTTGAGCTCTTGGAGGGCTCTGGTGAAAAAGGAAATATCCTCACATAATGGCAAAAGGGCAGCTTTCTGAGAAACTGCACTGCCATGTGTGAATGTAACTCACAGAGTTACACGTTTCTCTTCATTGATCAGTTTGTTAACACAGGTTTCTGGAAATCTGCAATTAGATACTTCATAGCGCAATGAAACTTACGGTGAGAAAGGAAACATCCACAGATGAAAACTAGAAAGAAGCTTTCTTAGACACTTCTTGGTGATATGTGAATTCATCTCACAGAGTTACACTTATGTTTCGTGGAGCAGTCCATTAACACTGTCTTTGAGGAACCTGAGAAGGGCTTCCTTGGATCGCATTGAGGCCTACGCTGATAAAGGAAATTTCACCGTTCAAAAGGAGAAAGAAGCTTTCTGAGAAACTTCTTTCTGATCTGTGAGTTCATCTCACAGACTTATAATTTCGACGTCAGGAAGCAGTTTGCTAACACTATTTTCGTGGAACCTGGAAAGTGATATTTAGGAGCCATTAGGGACGCATGGTGAAAAAGGAAATATCCTCACATAGTAACTACAGAGAAGCTTTCTGAGAAATTGCTTTCTGATGTGTGACTTCATCACACAGAGTTCCACCCTTCCCTTCTTGGAACAGTTTGCTAACACTGTTGTCGTGGATTCTTCAAAGGTATATTTGGGAGCACATTGAGGGCTCTGGTGAAAAAGGAAATATCCTCACATAATAACTAAAGAGCAGCTTTGTGAAAAACTGCACTGCCATGTGTGAATGCAGCAAAAAGAGTTACACGTTTCTCTTCAGTGATCAGTTTGTTAACACAGCTTTCTGGAAATCTGCAATTGGATACTTCATAGCGCAATGAAACTTACGGAGACAAACAAACATCCAGAGATGAAAACTAGAAAGAAGCTTTCTTAGACACCTCTTGGTGATATGTGAATTCATCTCACAGAGTTACACTTATGTTTCGTGGAGAAGTCCATTAACACTGTCTTTGAGGAACCTGAGAATTGCTTCCTTGGATCGCATTGAGGCCTACGCTGATAAAGGAAATTTCATCCGTTCAAAACGTGAAAGAAGCTTTCTGAGAAACTTCTTTCTGCTCTGTGAGTTCATCTCACAGACTTATAATTTAGACTTCAGGAAGCAGTTTGCTAACACTCTTTTCGTGGAAACTGGAAAGTGATATTGGGAGCCCATAGGGACCCATGGTGAAAAAGGAAGTATCCTCACATAATAACTACAGAGAAGCTTTCTGAGAGATTGCTTTCTGATGTGTGACTTTATCACACAGAGTTCCAAACTTCACTTCTTGGAACAGTTTGCTAACACTGTTGTCGTAGATTCTGCAAATGTATATTTGGGAGCTCATTGAGGGCTTTGGAGAAAAAGGAAATATCCTCACATAATAACTAAAGAGCAGCTTTCTCAGAAACTGCATTGCTATGTGTGAATGCAATTCACAGAGTTACACGTTTCTCTTCAGTGATCAGTTTGTTAAGACAGTTTTCTGGAAATCTGCAATTAGATACTTCACAGTGCAATGAAACTTACGGTGACAAGAAAACATCCACAGATGAAAACTAGAAAGAAGCTTTCTTAGAAACTTCTTGGTGATGTGTGAATTCATCTCACAGAGTTACACTTATGTTTCGTGGAGCAGTATATTAACACTGTCTTTGAGGAACCTGAGAAGGGCTTCTTAGGATTGCATTGAGGCCGACGGTGATAAAGGAAATTTCTTCTGTTCAAATCGTGAAAGAAGCTTTATGAGAAACTTCTTTCTGATCTGTGAGTTCATCTCACAGACTTATAATTTCGACTTCAGGAAGCAGTTTGCTAACATTCTTTTCATGGAAACTGGAAATTGATATTTCGGAGCCCTTAGGGACCCATGGTGAAAAATGAAATATCCTCACACAGTAACGACAGAGAAGCTTTCTGAGAGATTGCTTTCTGATGTGTGACTTCATCACACAGAGTTCCACCCTTCCCTTCATGGAACAGTTTGCTAACACTGTTGTCGTGGATTCTGCAAAGGTATATTTGGGAGCTCATTGAGGGCTCTGGTGAAAAAGGAAATATCCTCACATAATAACTAAAGAGCAGCTTTCTGAGCAACTGCACTGCCATGTGTGAATGCAACTCACAGAGTTACACGTTTCTCTTCAGTGATCAGTTTGTTAACACAGTTTTCTGGAAATCTGAAATTAGATACTTCATAGCGCAATGAAACTTACGGTGACAAAGGAAACATCCACAGATGAAAACTAGAAAGAAGCTATCTTCGACACTTCTTGGTGATGTGTGAATTCATCTCACAGAGTTACACTTATGTTTCGTGGAGCAGTCCATTAACACTGTCTTTGAGGAACCTGAGAAGGGCTTCCTTGGATCGCATTGAGGCCTACGCTGATAAAGGAAATTTCATCCGTTCAAAACGTGAAGGAAGCTTTCTGAGAAACTTCTTTCTGATCTGTGAGTTCATCTCACAGACTTATAATTTAGACTTCAGGAAGCAGTTTGCTAATACTTTTTTCGTGGAAAATGGAAAGTGATATTTGGGAGCCCATAGGGACCCATGGTGAAAAAGGAAATATCCTCCATAATAACTACAGAGAAGCTTTCTGAGAGATTGCTTTATGATGTGTGACTTCATCACACAGAGTTCCACCCTTCCCTTCTTGGAACACTTTGCTAAAAGTGTTGCCGTGGATTCTGCAAAGGTATATTTGGGAGCTCTTGGAGGGCTCTGGTGAAAAAGGAAATATCCTCACATAGTCACTAAACAACAGCTTTCTGAGGAACTGCAGTGCCATGTGTGAATGCAACTCACAGAGTTACACGTTTCTCTTCAGTGATCAGTTTTTTAACGCAGTTTTCTGGAAATCTGCAATTAGATATTTCATAGCGCAATGAACCTTACGGTGACAAAGGAGACATCCACAGATGAAAACTAGAAAGAAGCTTTCATAGAAACTTCATGGTGATGTGTGAATTCATCTCACAGAGTTACACTTATGTTTCGTGGAGCAGTCCATTGACACTGTCCTTGAGAAACCTGAGAAGGGCTTACATGGATCGCATTGAGGCCTAAGCTGATAAAGTCAATTTCATGTGTTCAAAACGTGAAAGAAGCTTTCTGAGAAACTTCTTTCTGATCTGTGAGTTCATCTCACAGACTTATAATTTAGACTTCAGGAAGCGGTTTTCTAACACTCTTTTCGTGGAAACTGGAAAGTGATATTTGGGAGCCCATAGGGTCCCATGGTGAAAAAGAAATATCCTCACATAATAACTACACAGAAGCTTTCTGAGAGATTGCTTTCTTATGTGTGACTTCATCACACAGAGTTACCACCTTCCCTTCTTGAAACAGTTTGATAACACTGTTGTCGTGGATTCTGCAAAGGTATATTTGGGAGCTCATGGGGGCTGTGGTGAAAAAGGAAATATCCTCACATAATAACTAAAGAGCAGCTTTCTGAGAAAGTGCACTGCCATGAGTGAATGCAACTCACAGAGTTACACGGTTCTCTTCAGTGATCAGTTTGTTAACATAGTTTTATGGAAATCTGAAATTTGATTCTTCATAGAGCAATGAAACTTACGGTGACAAAGGAAACATCCACAGATGAAAACTAGAAAGAAGCTTTCTTAGAAACTTCTTGGTGATGTGTGAATTCATCTCTCAGAGTTACACTTATGTTTCGTGGAGCAGTCCATTCACACCGTCCGTGAGAAACCAGAGAAGGGCTTCCTTGGATGGCATTGAGGCCTACGCTGATAAAGGAAATTTCATCCGTTCAAAACGTGAAAGAATCTTTCTGAGAAATTTCTTTCTGATATGTGAGTTCATGTCCCAGACTTATAATTTAAACTTCAGGAAGCAGTTTGCTAACACTATTTTCGTGGAAACTGGAAAGTGATATTTGGGAGCCCACAGAGACCCATGGTGAAAAAGGAAATATCCTAACATAATAAATACAGAGAAGCTTACTGAGAGATTGCTTTCTGATGTGTGACTTCACACACAGAGTTCCACCCTTCCCTTCTTGGAACAGTTTGCTAAAACTGTTGTCGTGGATTCTGCAAAGGTATATTTTGAGCTCTTGGAGGGCTCTGGTGAAAAAGGAAATATCCTCACATAATGGCAAAAGGGCAGCTTTCTGAGAAACTGCACTGCCATGTGTGAATGTAACTCACAGAGTTACACGTTTCTCTTCATTGATCAGTTTGTTAACACAGGTTTCTGGAAATCTGCAATTAGATACTTCATAGCGCAATGAAACTTACGGTGAGAAAGGAAACATCCACAGATGAAAACTAGAAAGAAGCTTTCTTAGACACTTCTTGGTGATATGTGAATTCATCTCACAGAGTTACACTTATGTTTCGTGGAGCAGTCCATTAACACTGTCTTTGAGGAACCTGAGAAGGGCTTCCTTGGATCGCATTGAGGCCTACGCTGATAAAGGAAATTTCACCGTTCAAAAGGAGAAAGAAGCTTTCTGAGAAACTTCTTTCTGATCTGTGAGTTCATCTCACAGACTTATAATTTCGACGTCAGGAAGCAGTTTGCTAACACTATTTTCGTGGAACCTGGAAAGTGATATTTAGGAGCCATTAGGGACGCATGGTGAAAAAGGAAATATCCTCACATAGTAACTACAGAGAAGCTTTCTGAGAAATTGCTTTCTGATGTGTGACTTCATCACACAGAGTTCCACCCTTCCCTTCTTGGAACAGTTTGCTAACACTGTTGTCGTGGATTCTTCAAAGGTATATTTGGGAGCACATTGAGGGCTCTGGTGAAAAAGGAAATATCCTCACATAATAACTAAAGAGCAGCTTTGTGAAAAACTGCACTGCCATGTGTGAATGCAGCAAAAAGAGTTACACGTTTCTCTTCAGTGATCAGTTTGTTAACACAGCTTTCTGGAAATCTGCAATTGGATACTTCATAGCGCAATGAAACTTACGGAGACAAACAAACATCCAGAGATGAAAACTAGAAAGAAGCTTTCTTAGACACCTCTTGGTGATATGTGAATTCATCTCACAGAGTTACACTTATGTTTCGTGGAGAAGTCCATTAACACTGTCTTTGAGGAACCTGAGAATTGCTTCCTTGGATCGCATTGAGGCCTACGCTGATAAAGGAAATTTCATCCGTTCAAAACGTGAAAGAAGCTTTCTGAGAAACTTCTTTCTGCTCTGTGAGTTCATCTCACAGACTTATAATTTAGACTTCAGGAAGCAGTTTGCTAACACTCTTTTCGTGGAAACTGGAAAGTGATATTGGGAGCCCATAGGGACCCATGGTGAAAAAGGAAGTATCCTCACATAATAACTACAGAGAAGCTTTCTGAGAGATTGCTTTCTGATGTGTGACTTTATCACACAGAGTTCCAAACTTCACTTCTTGGAACAGTTTGCTAACACTGTTGTCGTAGATTCTGCAAATGTATATTTGGGAGCTCATTGAGGGCTTTGGAGAAAAAGGAAATATCCTCACATAATAACTAAAGAGCAGCTTTCTCAGAAACTGCATTGCTATGTGTGAATGCAATTCACAGAGTTACACGTTTCTCTTCAGTGATCAGTTTGTTAAGACAGTTTTCTGGAAATCTGCAATTAGATACTTCACAGTGCAATGAAACTTACGGTGACAAGAAAACATCCACAGATGAAAACTAGAAAGAAGCTTTCTTAGAAACTTCTTGGTGATGTGTGAATTCATCTCACAGAGTTACACTTATGTTTCGTGGAGCAGTATATTAACACTGTCTTTGAGGAACCTGAGAAGGGCTTCTTAGGATTGCATTGAGGCCGACGGTGATAAAGGAAATTTCTTCTGTTCAAATCGTGAAAGAAGCTTTATGAGAAACTTCTTTCTGATCTGTGAGTTCATCTCACAGACTTATAATTTCGACTTCAGGAAGCAGTTTGCTAACATTCTTTTCATGGAAACTGGAAATTGATATTTCGGAGCCCTTAGGGACCCATGTTGAAAAATGAAATATCCTCACACAGTAACGACAGAGAAGCTTTCTGAGAGATTGCTTTCTGATGTGTGACTTCATCACACAGAGTTCCACCCTTCCCTTCATGGAACAGTTTGCTAACACTGTTGTCGTGGATTCTGCAAAGGTATATTTGGGAGCTCATTGAGGGCTCTGGTGAAAAAGGAAATATCCTCACATAATAACTAAAGAGCAGCTTTCTGAGCAACTGCACTGCCATGTGTGAATGCAACTCACAGAGTTACACGTTTCTCTTCAGTGATCAGTTTGTTAACACAGTTTTCTGGAAATCTGAAATTAGATACTTCATAGCGCAATGAAACTTACGGTGACAAAGGAAACATCCACAGATGAAAACTAGAAAGAAGCTATCTTCGACACTTCTTGGTGATGTGTGAATTCATCTCACAGAGTTACACTTATGTTTCGTGGAGCAGTCCATTAACACTGTCTTTGAGGAACCTGAGAAGGGCTTCCTTGGATCGCATTGAGGCCTACGCTGATAAAGGAAATTTCATCCGTTCAAAACGTGAAGGAAGCTTTCTGAGAAACTTCTTTCTGATCTGTGAGTTCATCTCACAGACTTATAATTTAGACTTCAGGAAGCAGTTTGCTAATACTTTTTTCGTGGAAAATGGAAAGTGATATTTGGGAGCCCATAGGGACCCATGGTGAAAAAGGAAATATCCTCCATAATAACTACAGAGAAGCTTTCTGAGAGATTGCTTTATGATGTGTGACTTCATCACACAGAGTTCCACCCTTCCCTTCTTGGAACACTTTGCTAAAAGTGTTGCCGTGGATTCTGCAAAGGTATATTTGGGAGCTCTTGGAGGGCTCTGGTGAAAAAGGAAATATCCTCACATAGTCACTAAACAACAGCTTTCTGAGGAACTGCAGTGCCATGTGTGAATGCAACTCACAGAGTTACACGTTTCTCTTCAGTGATCAGTTTTTTAACGCAGTTTTCTGGAAATCTGCAATTAGATATTTCATAGCGCAATGAACCTTACGGTGACAAAGGAGACATCCACAGATGAAAACTAGAAAGAAGCTTTCATAGAAACTTCATGGTGATGTGTGAATTCATCTCACAGAGTTACACTTATGTTTCGTGGAGCAGTCCATTGACACTGTCCTTGAGAAACCTGAGAAGGGCTTACATGGATCGCATTGAGGCCTAAGCTGATAAAGTCAATTTCATGTGTTCAAAACGTGAAAGAAGCTTTCTGAGAAACTTCTTTCTGATCTGTGAGTTCATCTCACAGACTTATAATTTAGACTTCAGGAAGCGGTTTTCTAACACTCTTTTCGTGGAAACTGGAAAGTGATATTTGGGAGCCCATAGGGTCCCATGGTGAAAAAGAAATATCCTCACATAATAACTACACAGAAGCTTTCTGAGAGATTGCTTTCTTATGTGTGACTTCATCACACAGAGTTACCACCTTCCCTTCTTGAAACAGTTTGATAACACTGTTGTCGTGGATTCTGCAAAGGTATATTTGGGAGCTCATGGGGGCTGTGGTGAAAAAGGAAATATCCTCACATAATAACTAAAGAGCAGCTTTCTGAGAAAGTGCACTGCCATGAGTGAATGCAACTCACAGAGTTACACGGTTCTCTTCAGTGATCAGTTTGTTAACATAGTTTTATGGAAATCTGAAATTTGATTCTTCATAGAGCAATGAAACTTACGGTGACAAAGGAAACATCCACAGATGAAAACTAGAAAGAAGCTTTCTTAGAAACTTCTTGGTGATGTGTGAATTCATCTCTCAGAGTTACACTTATGTTTCGTGGAGCAGTCCATTCACACCGTCCGTGAGAAACCAGAGAAGGGCTTCCTTGGATGGCATTGAGGCCTACGCTGATAAAGGAAATTTCATCCGTTCAAAACGTGAAAGAATCTTTCTGAGAAATTTCTTTCTGATATGTGAGTTCATGTCCCAGACTTATAATTTAAACTTCAGGAAGCAGTTTGCTAACACTATTTTCGTGGAAACTGGAAAGTGATATTTGGGAGCCCACAGAGACCCATGGTGAAAAAGGAAATATCCTAACATAATAAATACAGAGAAGCTTACTGAGAGATTGCTTTCTGATGTGTGACTTCACACACAGAGTTCCACCCTTCCCTTCTTGGAACAGTTTGCTAAAACTGTTGTCGTGGATTCTGCAAAGGTATATTTTGAGCTCTTGGAGGGCTCTGGTGAAAAAGGAAATATCCTCACATAATGGCAAAAGGGCAGCTTTCTGAGAAACTGCACTGCCATGTGTGAATGTAACTCACAGAGTTACACGTTTCTCTTCATTGATCAGTTTGTTAACACAGGTTTCTGGAAATCTGCAATTAGATACTTCATAGCGCAATGAAACTTACGGTGAGAAAGGAAACATCCACAGATGAAAACTAGAAAGAAGCTTTCTTAGACACTTCTTGGTGATATGTGAATTCATCTCACAGAGTTACACTTATGTTTCGTGGAGCAGTCCAATAACACTGTCTTTGAGGAACCTGAGAAGGGCTTCCTTGGATCGCATTGAGGCCTACGCTGATAAAGGAAATTTCACCGTTCAAAAGGAGAAAGAAGCTTTCTGAGAAACTTCTTTCTGATCTGTGAGTTCATCTCACAGACTTATAATTTCGACGTCAGGAAGCAGTTTGCTAACACTATTTTCGTGGAACCTGGAAAGTGATATTTAGGAGCCATTAGGGACGCATGGTGAAAAAGGAAATATCCTCACATAGTAACTACAGAGAAGCTTTCTGAGAAATTGCTTTCTGATGTGTGACTTCATCACACAGAGTTCCACCCTTCCCTTCTTGGAACAGTTTGCTAACACTGTTGTCGTGGATTCTTCAAAGGTATATTTGGGAGCTACATTGAGGGCTCTGGTGAAAAAGGAAATATCCTCACATAATAACTAAAGAGCAGCTTTGTGAAAACTGCACTGCCATGTGTGAATGCAGCAAAAGAGTTACACGTTTCTCTTCAGTGATCAGTTTGTTAACACAGCTTTCTGGAAATCTGCAATTGGATACTTCATAGCGCAATGAAACTTACGGAGACAAACAAACATCCAGAGATGAAAACTAGAAAGAAGCTTTCTTAGACACCTCTTGGTGATATGTGAATTCATCTCACAGAGTTACACTTATGTTTCGTGGAGAAGTCCATTAACACTGTCTTTGAGGAACCTGAGAATTGCTTCCTTGGATCGCATTGAGGCCTACGCTGATAAAGGCAATTTCACCGTTCAAAAGGGGAAAGAAACTTTCTGAGAAACTTCTTTCTGATCTGTGAGTTCATCTCACAGACTTATAATTTCGACGTCAGGAAGCAGTTTGCTAACACTATTTTCGTGGAACCTGGAAAGTGATATTTAGGAGCCATTAGGGACGCATGGTGAAAAAGGAAATATCCTCCCATAGTAACTACAGAGAAGGTTTCTGAGAGATTGCTTTCTGATGTGTGACTTCATCACACAGAGTTCCACCCTTCCATTCTTGGAACAGTTTGCTAACACTGTTGTCGTGGATTCTGCAAAGGTATATTTGGGAGCTCATTGAGGGCTCTGGTGAAAAGGAAATATCCTCACATAATAACAGAAGAGCGGCTTTCTGAGAAACTGCATTGCCATGTGTGAATGCAACTCACAGAGGCACACGTTTCTCTTCAGTGATCAGTTTGTTAACACATTTTTCTGGAAATCTGCAATTAGTTACTGCATAGCGCATTGAAACTTACGGTGACAAAGGAAACATCCACAGATGAAAACTAGAAAGAAGCTTTCTTAGACACTTCTTGGTGATATGTGAATTCATCTCACAGAGTTACACTTATGTTTCATGGAGCAGTACATTAACACTGTCGTTGAGGAACCTGGGAAGGGCTTCCTTGATTGCATTGAGTCCTCTGATGAAGGAAATTTCATCCGTTCAAAACGTGAAAGAAGCTTTCTGAGAAACTACTTTCTGATCTGTGAGTTCATCTCACAGGCTTATAATTTAGACTTCAGGAAGAAGTTTGCTAACACTCTTTTCGTGGAAATTGGAAAGTGATATATGGGAGCCCATAGGGACCCAAGGTGAAAAAGGAAATATACTCACATAATAACTACAGAGAAGCTTTCTGAGAGATTGCTTTCTGATGTGTGACTTCATCACACAGAGTTCCACCGTTCCCTTCTTGGAACAGTTTGCTAACACTGTTGTCGTGGATTCTGCAAAGGTATATTTGGGAGCTCATTGAGGGCTCTGGTGATAAAGGAAATATCCTCACATAATAACTAAAGAGCTGCTTTCTGAGAAACTGCATTGCCATGTGTGAATGCAACTCACAGAGTTACACGTTTCTCTTCAGTGATCAGTTTGTTAACACAGTTTTCTGGAAATCTGCATTTAGATACTTCATAGTGCAATGAAACTTACGGTGAAAAGGAAACATCCACAGATGAAAACTAGAAAGAAGCTTTCTGAGAAACTTCTTGGTGATGTGTGAATTCATCTCACAGAGTTACACTTATGTTTCGTGGAGCAGTCCATTAACACTGTCTTTGAGGAACCTGAGAAGAGCTTGCTTGGATCGCATTGAGGCCTACGCTGATAAAGGAAATTTCATCCGTTCAAAACGTGAAAGAAGCTTTCTGAGAAACTTCTATCTGATCTGAGAGTTCATCTCACAGACTTATAATTTAGACTTCAGGAAGCAGTTTGCTAACACTCTTTTCGTGGAAACTGGAAAGTGATATTTGGGAGCCCTTAGGGACCCATGGTGAAAAAGGAAATATCCTGACATAATAACAACAGAGAAGCTTTCTGCGAGATTGCTTTCTGATGTGTGACTTCATCACACAGAGTTCCACCCTTCTCTGCTTGGAACAGTTTGCTAACACTGTTGTCGTGGATTCTGCAAAGGTATATTTGGGAGCTCATTGAGGGCTCTGGTGAAAAAGGAAATATCCTCATATAATAACTAAAGAGCAGCTTTCTGAGAAACTGCACTGCCACGTGTGAATGCAACTCATAGAGTTACACGTTTCCCTTCAGTGATCAGTTTGTTAACACAGTTTTCTGGAAATCTGCAATTACATACTACGTAGCGCAATGTAACTTACGGTGACAAAGGAAACATCCACAGACGAAATCTACAAAGAAGCTTTCTTAGAAATTCTTGGTGATGTGTGAATTCATCTCACAGATTTTCACTTATGTTTCGTGGAGCAGTCCATTAACACTGTCTTTGAGGAACCTGAGAAGGGCTTCCCTGGATCACATTGAGTCGTACGCAGATAAAGGAAATTTCATACGTTGAAAACATGAAAGAAGCTTTCTGAGAAACTTCTTTCTGATCTGTGAGTTCATCTCACAGACTTATAATTTAGACTTCAGGAAGCAGTTTGCTAACACTCTTTTCGTGGAAACTGGAAAGTGATATTTGGGAGCCCTTAGGGACCCATGGTGAAAAAGGAAATATCCTCACATAATACCTACAGAGAAGCTTTCTGCGAGATTGCTTTCTGATGTGTGACTTCATCACACAGAGTTCCACACTTCTCTGCTTGGAACAGTTTGCTAACACTGTTGTCGTGGATTCTGCAAAGGTATATTTGGGAGCTCATTGAGGGCTCTGGTGAAAAAGGAAATATCCTCACATACTAACTAAAAAGAAGCTTTCTGAGAAACTGCACTGCCATGTGTGAATGCAACTCATAGAGTTACACGTTTCTCTTCAGTGATCAGTTTGTTAACACAGTTTTCTGGAAATCTGCAGTTATATACTACGTAGCGTAATGAAACTTACGGTGACAAAGGAAACTTCCACAGATGAAATGTACAAAGAAGCTTTCTTAGAAACTTCTTGGTGATGTGTGAATTCATCTCACAGAGTTACACTTATGTTTCGTGGAGCAGTCCAATAACACTGTCTTTGAGGAACCTGAGAAGGGCTTCCTTGGATCGCATTGAGGCCTACGCTGATAAAGGAAATTTCACCGTTCAAAAGGAGAAAGAAGCTTTCTGAGAAACTTCTTTCTGATCTGTGAGTTCATCTCACAGACTTATAATTTCGACGTCAGGAAGCAGTTTGCTAACACTATTTTCGTGGAACCTGGAAAGTGATATTTAGGAGCCATTAGGGACGCATGGTGAAAAAGGAAATATCCTCACATAGTAACTACAGAGAAGCTTTCTGAGAAATTGCTTTCTGATGTGTGACTTCATCACACAGAGTTCCACCCTTCCCTTCTTGGAACAGTTTGCTAACACTGTTGTCGTGGATTCTTCAAAGGTATATTTGGGAGCACATTGAGGGCTCTGGTGAAAAAGGAAATATCCTCACATAATAACTAAAGAGCAGCTTTGTGAAAAACTGCACTGCCATGTGTGAATGCAGCAAAAAGAGTTACACGTTTCTCTTCAGTGATCAGTTTGTTAACACAGCTTTCTGGAAATCTGCAATTGGATACTTCATAGCGCAATGAAACTTACGGAGACAAAGCAAACATCCAGAGATGAAAACTAGAAAGAAGCTTTCTTAGACACCTCTTGGTGATATGTGAATTCATCTCACAGAGTTACACTTATGTTTCGTGGAGAAGTCCATTAACACTGTCTTTGAGGAACCTGAGAATGGCTTCCTTGGATCGCATTGAGGCCTACGCTGATAAAGGCAATTTCATCCGTTCAAAAGGGGAAAGAAACTTTCTGAGAAACTTCTTTCTGATCTGTGAGTTCATCTCACAGACTTATAATTTCGACGTCAGGAAGCAGTTTGCTAACACTATTTTCGTGGAACCTGGAAAGTGATATTTAGGAGCCATTAGGGACGCATGGTGAAAAAGGAAATATCCTCCCATAGTAACTACAGAGAAGGTTTCTGAGAGATTGCTTTCTGATGTGTGACTTCATCACACAGAGTTCCACCCTTCCATTCTTGGAACAGTTTGCTAACACTGTTGTCGTGGAATCTGCAAAGGTATATTTGGGAGCTCATTGAGGGCTCTGGTGAAAAGGAAATATCCTCACATAATAACAGAAGAGCGGCTTTCTGAGAAACTGCATTGCCATGTGTGAATGCAACTCACAGAGGCACACGTTTCTCTTCAGTGATCAGTTTGTTAACACATTTTTCTGGAAATCTGCAATTAGTTACTGCATAGCGCATTGAAACTTACGGTGACAAAGGAAACATCCACAGATGAAAACTAGAAAGAAGCTTTCTTAGACACTTCTTGGTGATATGTGAATTCATCTCACAGAGTTACACTTATGTTTCATGGAGCAGTACATTAACACTGTCGTTGAGGAACCTGGGAAGGGCTTCCTTGATTGCATTGAGTCCTCTGATGAAGGAAATTTCATCCGTTCAAAACGTGAAAGAAGCTTTCTGAGAAACTACTTTCTGATCTGTGAGTTCATCTCACAGGCTTATAATTTAGACTTCAGGAAGAAGTTTGCTAACACTCTTTTCGTGGAAATTGGAAAGTGATATATGGGAGCCCATAGGGACCCAAGGTGAAAAAGGAAATATACTCACATAATAACTACAGAGAAGCTTTCTGAGAGATTGCTTTCTGATGTGTGACTTCATCACACAGAGTTCCACCGTTCCCTTCTTGGAACAGTTTGCTAACACTGTTGTCGTGGATTCTGCAAAGGTATATTTGGGAGCTCATTGAGGGCTCTGGTGATAAAGGAAATATCCTCACATAATAACTAAAGAGCTGCTTTCTGAGAAACTGCATTGCCATGTGTGAATGCAACTCACAGAGTTACACGTTTCTCTTCAGTGATCAGTTTGTTAACACAGTTTTCTGGAAATCTGCATTTAGATACTTCATAGTGCAATGAAACTTACGGTGAAAAGGAAACATCCACAGATGAAAACTAGAAAGAAGCTTTCTGAGAAACTTCTTGGTGATGTGTGAATTCATCTCACAGAGTTACACTTATGTTTCGTGGAGCAGTCCATTAACACTGTCTTTGAGGAACCTGAGAAGAGCTTGCTTGGATCGCATTGAGGCCTACGCTGATAAAGGAAATTTCATCCGTTCAAAACGTGAAAGAAGCTTTCTGAGAAACTTCTATCTGATCTGAGAGTTCATCTCACAGACTTATAATTTAGACTTCAGGAAGCAGTTTGCTAACACTCTTTTCGTGGAAACTGGAAAGTGATATTTGGGAGCCCTTAGGGACCCATGGTGAAAAAGGAAATATCCTGACATAATAACAACAGAGAAGCTTTCTGCGAGATTGCTTTCTGATGTGTGACTTCATCACACAGAGTTCCACCCTTCTCTGCTTGGAACAGTTTGCTAACACTGTTGTCGTGGATTCTGCAAAGGTATATTTGGGAGCTCATTGAGGGCTCTGGTGAAAAAGGAAATATCCTCATATAATAACTAAAGAGCAGCTTTCTGAGAAACTGCACTGCCACGTGTGAATGCAACTCATAGAGTTACACGTTTCCCTTCAGTGATCAGTTTGTTAACACAGTTTTCTGGAAATCTGCAATTACATACTACGTAGCGCAATGTAACTTACGGTGACAAAGGAAACATCCACAGACGAAATCTACAAAGAAGCTTTCTTAGAAATTCTTGGTGATGTGTGAATTCATCTCACAGATTTTCACTTATGTTTCGTGGAGCAGTCCATTAACACTGTCTTTGAGGAACCTGAGAAGGGCTTCCCTGGATCACATTGAGTCGTACGCAGATAAAGGAAATTTCATACGTTGAAAACATGAAAGAAGCTTTCTGAGAAACTTCTTTCTGATCTGTGAGTTCATCTCACAGACTTATAATTTAGACTTCAGGAAGCAGTTTGCTAACACTCTTTTCGTGGAAACTGGAAAGTGATATTTGGGAGCCCTTAGGGACCCATGGTGAAAAAGGAAATATCCTCACATAATACCTACAGAGAAGCTTTCTGCGAGATTGCTTTCTGATGTGTGACTTCATCACACAGAGTTCCACACTTCTCTGCTTGGAACAGTTTGCTAACACTGTTGTCGTGGATTCTGCAAAGGTATATTTGGGAGCTCATTGAGGGCTCTGGTGAAAAAGGAAATATCCTCACATACTAACTAAAAAGAAGCTTTCTGAGAAACTGCACTGCCATGTGTGAATGCAACTCATAGAGTTACACGTTTCTCTTCAGTGATCAGTTTGTTAACACAGTTTTCTGGAAATCTGCAGTTATATACTACGTAGCGTAATGAAACTTACGGTGACAAAGGAAACTTCCACAGATGAAATGTACAAAGAAGCTTTCTTAGAAACTTCTTGGTGATGTGTGAATTCATCTCACAGATTTACACTTATGTTTCGCGGAGCAGTCCATTAACACTGTCTTTGAGGAACCTGGGAAGGGCTTCCTTGGATCGCATAGAGGCCTACGCTGATAAAGGAAATTTCATACGTTGAAAACGTGAAAGAAACTTTCTGAGAAACTTCTTTCTGATCTGTGAGTTCATCTCACAGACTTATAATTTAGACTTCAGGAAGCAGTTTGCTAACACTCTTTTCGTGGAAACTGGAAAGTGATATTTGGGGGCCCTTAGGGACCCATGGTGAAAAAGGAAATATCCTCACATAATAACTACAGAGAAGCCTTCTGAGAGATTGCTTTCTGATGTGTGACTTCATCACACAGAGTTCCACCCTTCTCTGCTTGGAACAGTTTGCTAACACTGTTGTCGTGGATTTTGCAAAGGTATATTTGGGAGCTCATTGAGGGCTCTGGTGAAAAAGGAAATATCCTCACATAATAACTAAAGAGCAGCTTTCTGAGAAACTGCACTGCCATGTGTGAATGCAACTCACGGAATTACACGTTTCTCTTCAGTGATCAGTTTGTTAACACAGTTTTCTGGAAATCTGCAATTAGATACTTCATAGCGCAGTGAAACTTACGGTGACAAAGGAAACATCCACAGATGAAAACTAGAAGAAGCTCTCTTAGAAACTTCTTGGTGATGTGTGAATTCATCTGACAGAGTTACACTTATGTTTCGCGGAGCAGTCCATTAACACTGTCTTTGAGGAACCTGAGAAGGGCTTCCTTAGATCGCTTTGAGGCCTACGCTGAGAAGGAAATTTCACCCGTTGAAAACGAGAAAGAAGTTTTCTGAGAAACTTCTTTCTGATCTGTGAGTTCATCTCACAGACTTATAATTTAGACATCAGGAAGCAGTTTGCTAACACTCTTTTCGTGGAAACTGGAACGTGATATTTGGGAGCCCGTATTGACCCATGGTGAAAAAGGAAATATCCTCACATAATAACTACAGAGAAGCTTTCTGAGAGATTGCTTTCTGATGTGTGACTTCATCACACAGATTTCCACCCTTCCCTTCTTGGGACAGTTTGCTAACACTGTTGTCGTGGATTCTGCAAAGGTATATTTGGGAGCTCATTGAGGGCTCTGATGAAAAAGGAAATATCCTCACATAATAACAAAAGAGCTGCTTTCTGAGAAACTGCACTGTCATGTGTGAATGCAACTCACAGAGTTACACGTTTCTCTTCAGTGATCAGTTTGTTAACACAGTTTTCTGGAAATCTGCATTTAGATACTTCATAGCGCAATGAAACTTATGGTGAAAAGGAAACATCCACAGATGAAAACTAGAAAGAAGCTTTCTTAGAAACTTCTTGGTGATGTGTGAATTCATCTCACAGAGTTACACTTATGTTTCGTGGAGCAGTCCATTAACACTGTCTTTGAGGAACCTGAGAAGAGCTTGCTTCGATCGCATTGAGGCCTACGCTGATAAAGGAAATTTCATCAGTTCAAAACGTGAAAGAAGCTTTCTGAGAAACTTCTATCTGATCTGAGAGTTCATCTCACAGACTTATAATTTAGACTTCAGGAAGCAGTTTGCTGACACTCTTTTCGTGGAAACTGGAAAGAGATATTTTGGAGCCATTAGGGACCCATGGTGAAAAAGGAAATATCCTCACATAATAACTACAGAGAAGCTTTCTGAGAGATTGCTTTCTGATGTGTGACGTCATCACACCGAGTTCCACCCTTCCCTTCTCGGAACAGTTTGCTAACACTGTTTTCGTGGATACTGCAAAGGTATGTTTGGGAGCTCATTGAGGGCTCTGGTGAAAAAGGAAACATCCTCACATAATAACTAAAGAGCAGCTTTGTGAGAAACTGCACTGCCATGTGTGACTGCAACTCACAGAGTTACACGTTTCTCTTCAGTGATCAGTTTGTTAACACATTTTTCTGGAAATCTTCAATTAGATACTACATAGCGCAATGAAACTTACGGTGACAAAGGAAACATCCACAAATGAAAACTAGAAAGAAGCTTTTTTAGAAACTGCTTGGTGATGTGTGAATTCATCTCACAGAGTTACCATTATGTTTCGTGGAGCAGTCCATTAACACTGTCTTTGATGAACCTGAGAAGGGCTTCCTTGGATCGCATTGAGGCCTACGCTGATAAAGGAAATTTCATCCGTTTAAAACGTGAAAGAAACTTTGTGAGAAACTTCTTTCTGATCTGTGAGCTCATCTCACAGACTTATAATTTAGACTTCAGGAAGCAGTTTGCTAACACTCATTTCGTGGAAACTGGGAAGTGGTATTTGGGAGCCCATAGGGACCCATGGTGATAAAGGAGATATCCTCACATAGTAACTACAGAGAAGCTTTCTGTGAGTTTGCTTTCTGAGTGTGACTTCATCACACAGAGTTCCACCCTTCCCGTCTTGGAACAGTTTGCTAACACTGTTGTCGTGGATTCTGCAAAGGTGTATGTGGGAGCCCATTGAGGGTTCTGGTGGAAAAGGAAATATCCTCACATAATAAGTAAAGAGCAGCTTTCTGAGAAACTGCACTGCCATGTGTGAATGCAACTCACAGAGTTACACGTTTCTCTTCAGTGATCAGTTTGTTAACACAGTTTTCTGGAAATCTGCAATTACATACTTCATAGGGCAATGAAACTTACTATGACAAAGTAAACATCCACAGATGAAAACTAGAAAGAAGCTTTCTTAGAAACTTCTTGGTGATGTGTGAATTCATATCACAGAGTTACACTTATGTTTCGTGGAGCAGTCCATTAACACTGTCTTTGAGGAACCTGAGAAGGGCTTCCTTGGATCGCATTGAGGCCTCCGCTGATAAAGGAAATGTCTTCCGTTCCAAACGTGAAAGAAGCTTTCTGAGAAACTTCTTTCTGCTCTGTGAGTTCATCTCACAGACTTATAAATTAGACTTCAGGAAGCAGTTTGCTAACACTCCTCTCGTGGAAACTGGAAAGTGATATTTGGGAGCCCATAGGGACGCATGGTGATGAAGGAAATATCCTCACATAATAACTACAGAGAAGCTTTCTGAGAGATTGCTTTCTGATGTGTGACTTCATCACACAGAGTTCCACCTTTTCATTCTTGGAACAGTTTGCTAACACTGTTGTCGTGGATTCTGCAAAGGTATATTTGGGAGCTCATTGAGGGCTCTGGTGAAAAAGGAAGTATCCTCACATAATAACTAAAGAGCAGCTATCTGAGAAACTGCACTGCCATGTGTGAATGCACCTCACAGATTTACACGTTTTTCTTCAGTGATCAGTTTGTTAATACAGTTTTCTGGAAATCTGCAATTAGATACTTCATAGCGCACTGAAACTTATGGTGACAAAGGAAACATCCACAGATGAAAATTAGAAAGAAACATTTTTAGACACTTCTTGGTGATGTGTGAATTCATCTCACAGAGTTACACTTATGTTTCGTGGAGCAGTCCATTAACACTGTCTTTGAGGAGCCTGAGAAGGGCTTCCTGGATTTCTTTGAGGCCTACGCTGATAAAGGAAATTTCATCCGTTCAATACATGAAAGAAGCTTTCTGAGAAACTTCTTTCTGATCTGGGAGTTCATCTCACAGACTTATAATTTAGACTTCAGGAAGCAGTTTGCTAACACTCATTTCGTGGAAACTGGGAAGTGGTATTTGGGAGCCCATAGTTACCCATGGTGATAAAGGAGATATCCTCACATAGTAACTACAGAGAATCTTTCTGAGAGTTTGCTTTCTGAGTGTGACTTCATCACACAGAGTTCCACCCTTCCCGTCTTGGAACAGTTTGCTAACACTGTTGTGGATTCTGCAAAGGTATATGTGGGAGCCCATTGAGGGTTCTGGTGGAAAAGGAAATATCCTCACATAATAAGTAAAGAGCAGCTTTCTGAGAAACTAAACTGCCATGTGTGAATGCAACTCACAGAGTTACACGTTTCTCTTCAGTGATCAGTTTGTTAACACAGTTTTCTGGAAATCTGCAATTACATACTTCATAGCGCAATGAAACTTACTATGACAAAGTAAACATCCACAGATGAAAACTAGAAAGAAGCTTTCTTAGAAACTTCTTGGTGATGTGTGAATTCATATCACAGAGTTACACTTATGTTTCGTGGAGCAGTCCATTAACACTGTCTTTGAGGAACCTGAGAAGGGCTTCCTTGGATCGCATTGAGGCCTCCGCTGATAAAGGAAATGTCTTCCGTTCCAAACGTGAAAGAAGCTTTCTGAGAAACTTCTTTCTGCTCTGTGAGTTCATCTCACAGACTTATAAATTAGACTTCAGGAAGCAGTTTGCTAACACTCCTCTCGTGGAAACTGGAAAGTGATATTTGGAAGCCCATAGGGACGCATGGTGATGAAGGAAATATCCTCACATAATAACTACAGAGAAGCTTTCTGAGAGATTGCTTTCTGATGTGTGACTTCATCACACAGAGTTCCACCTTTTCATTCTTGGAACAGTTTGCTAACACTGTTGTCGTGGATTCTGCAAAGGTATATTTGGGAGCTCATTGAGGGCTCTGGTGAAAAAGGAAGTATCCTCACATAATAACTAAAGAGCAGCTATCTGAGAAACTGCACTGCCATGTGTGAATGCAACTCACAGATTTACACGTTTTTCTTCAGTGATCAGTTTGTTAATACAGTTTTCTGGAAATCTGCAATAAGATACTTCATAGCGCACTGAAACTTACGGTGACAAAGGAAACATCCACAGATGAAAACTAGAAAGAAACATTTTTAGACACTTCTTAGTGATGTGTGAATTCATCTCACAGAGTTACACTTATGTTTCGTGGAGCAGTCCATTAACACTGTCTTTGAGGAGCCTGAGAAGGGCTTCCTGGATTTCTTTGAGGCCTACGCTGATAAAGGAAATTTCATCCGTTCAATACGTGAAAGAAGCTTTCTGAGAAACTTCTTTCTGATCTGGGAGTTCATCTCACAGACTTATAATTTAGACTTCAGGAAGCAGTTTGCTAACACTCTTTACATGGAAACTGGAAAGTGATATTTGGGAGCCCACAGGGAAACATGGTGAAAAAGGAAATATCCTCACATAATAACTACAGAGAAGCTTTCTGCGAGATTGCTTTCTGATGTGTGACTTCATCACACAGAGTACCACCCTTCCCTTCTTGGAACAGTTTGCTTACACTGTTGTCGTGGATTCTGCAAAGGTATATTTGGGAGCTCATTGAGGGCTCTCATGAAAAAGGAAATATCCTCACATAATAACTAAAGAGCAGCTTTCTGAGAAACTGCACTGCCATGTGTGAATGCAACTCACAGAGTTACACGTTTCTCTTCAGTGATCAGTTTGTTAACACAGTTTTCTGGAAATCTGCAATTAGATACTTCATAGCTCAATGAACCTTACGGTGACAAAGGAAATATCCACAGATGAATAGTAAAAAGAAGCTTTCCTAGACACTTCTTGGTGATGTGTGAATTTATCTCACAGAGTTACACTTATGTTTCGTGGAGCAGTCCATTAACACTGTCTTTGAGGAAACTGAGAAGGGCTTCCTTGGATCGCATTGAGGCCTACGCTGATAAAGGAAATTTCATCCGTTCATATCGTGAAAGAAGCTTTCTGAGAAACTTCTTTCTGATCTGTGAGTTCATCTCACAGACATAATTTAGACTTCAGGAACCAGTTTGCTAACAGTCTTTTCGTGGAAACTGGAAAGTGATATTTGGGAGCCCATAGGGACCCATGGTGAAAAAGAAATTATCCCCACATAAAAACTACTGAGAAGCTTTCTGAGGGATTGCTTTCTGATGTGTGACTTCATCACAAAGAGTTCCAACCTTCCCTTCTTAGAACAGTTTGGTAACACTGTTGTCGTGGATTCTTCAAACGTTTATTAGGGAGCTCATTGAGGGCTCTGGTGAAAAAGGAAATATCCTCACATAATAACTAAAGAGCAGCTTTCTGAGAAACTGCACTGCCATGTGTGAATGAAACTCACAGAGTTACACGTTTCTCCTCAGTGATCAGTTTGTTAACACAGTTTTCTGGAAAACTGCAATTAGATACTTCATAGCGCACTGATACTTACGGTGACAAAGGAAACATCCACAGATGAAAACTAGAAAGAAGCTTTCTTAGAAACTTCTTGGTGATGTGTGAATTCATCTCACAGAGTTACACTTATGTTTCGTGGAGCAGTCCATTAACACTGTCTTTGAGGAACCTGAGAAGGGCTTCCTTAGATCGCATTGAGGCCTACGCTGATAAGGAAATTTCACCCGTTGAAAACGTGAAAGAATCTTTCTGAGAAACTTTTTTCTAATCTGTGAGTTCATCTCACAGACTTATAATTTAGACATCAGGAAGCTGTTTGCTAACACTATTTTCGTGGAAACTGGAACGTGATGTTTGGGAGCCCATATGGACCCATGGTGAAAAAGGAAATATCCACACATAATAACTACAGAGAAGCTTTCTGAGAGATTGCTTTCTGATGTGTGACTTCATCACACAGAGTTCCACCCTTCTCTTCTTGGGACAGTTTGCTAACACTGTTGTCGTGGATTCTGCAAAGTTATATTTGGGAGCTCATTGAGGGCTCTGGTGAAAAAGGAAATATCCTCACATAATAACAAAAGAGCAGCTTTCTGAGAAACGGCACTGCCATGTGTGAATGCAACTCACAGAGTTACACGTTTCTCTTCAGTGATCAGTTTGTTAATACAGTTGTCTGGAAATCTGCATTTAGATACTTCATAGCGCAATGAAACTTACGGTGAAAAGGAAACATCCACAGATGAAAACTAGAAAGAAGCTTTCTTAGAAACTTCTTGGTGATGTGTGAATTCATCTCACAGAGTTACACTTATGTTTCCTGGAGCAGTCCATTAACACTGTCTTTGGGGAACCTGAGAAGAGCTTGCTTGGATCGCATTGAGGCCTACGCTGATAAAGGAAATTTCATCCGTTCAAAACGTGAAAGAAGCGTTCTGAGAAACTTCTTTCTGATCTGAGAGTTCATCTCACAGACTTATAATTTAGACTTCAGGAAGCAGTTTGCTAACACTCTTTTCGTGGAAACTGGAAAGTGATATTTGGGAGCCCATAGGGACCCATGGTGAAAAAGGAAATATCCTCACATAATAACTACAGAGAAGCTTTCTGAGAGATTGCTTTCTGATGTGTGACTTCATCACACAGAGTTCCACCCTTCCCTTCGTGGAACAGTTTGCTAAAACTGTTGTCGTGGATTCTGCAAAGGTATATTTGGGAGCTCATTGAGGGCTCTGGTGAAAAAGGAAATATCCTCACATAATAACTACAGAGAAGCTTTCTGAGAGATTGCTTTCTGATGTGTGACGTCATCACACCGAGTTCCACCCTTCCCTTCTCGGAACAGTTTGCTAACACTGTTTTCGTGGATACTGCAAAGGTATGTTTGGGAGCTCATTGAGGGCTCTGGTGAAAAAGGAAACATCCTCACATAATAACTAAAGAGCAGCTTTGTGAGAAACTGCACTGCCATGTGTGACTGCAACTCACAGAGTTACACGTTTCTCTTCAGTGATCAGTTTGTTAACACATTTTTCTGGAAATCTTCAATTAGATACTTCATAGCGCAATGAAACTTACGGTGACAAAGGAAACATCCACAAATGAAAACTAGAAAGAAGCTTTTTTAGAAACTGCTTGGTGATGTGTGAATTCATCTCACAGAGTTACCATTATGTTTCGTGGAGCAGTCCATTAACACTGTCTTTGATGAACCTGAGAAGGGCTTCCTTGGATCGCATTGAGGCCTACGCTGATAAAGGAAATTTCATCCGTTTAAAACGTGAAAGAAACTTTGTGAGAAACTTCTTTCTGATCTGTGAGCTCATCTCACAGACTTATAATTTAGACTTCAGGAAGCAGTTTGCTAACACTCATTTCGTGGAAACTGGGAAGTGGTATTTGGGAGCCCATAGGGACCCATGGTGATAAAGGAGATATCCTCACATAGTAACTACAGAGAAGCTTTCTGTGAGTTTGCTTTCTGAGTGTGACTTCATCACACAGAGTTCCACCCTTCCCGTCTTGGAACAGTTTGCTAACACTGTTGTCGTGGATTCTGCAAAGGTGTATGTGGGAGCCCATTGAGGGTTCTGGTGGAAAAGGAAATATCCTCACATAATAAGTAAAGAGCAGCTTTCTGAGAAACTGCACTGCCATGTGTGAATGCAACTCACAGAGTTACACGTTTCTCTTCAGTGATCAGTTTGTTAACACAGTTTTCTGGAAATCTGCAATTACATACTTCATAGGGCAATGAAACTTACTATGACAAAGTAAACATCCACAGATGAAAACTAGAAAGAAGCTTTCTTAGACACTTCTTGGTGATGTGTGAATTCATATCACAGAGTTACACTTATGTTTCGTGGAGCAGTCCATTAACACTGTCTTTGAGGAACCTGAGAAGGGCTTCCTTGGATCGCATTGAGGCCTCCGCTGATAAAGGAAATGTCTTCCGTTCCAAACGTGAAAGAAGCTTTCTGAGAAACTTCTTTCTGCTCTGTGAGTTCATCTCACAGACTTATAAATTAGACTTCAGGAAGCAGTTTGCTAACACTCCTCTCGTGGAAACTGGAAAGTGATATTTGGGAGCCCATAGGGACGCATGGTGATGAAGGAAATATCCTCACATAATAACTACAGAGAAGCTTTCTGAGAGATTGCTTTCGGATGTGTGACTTCATCACACAGAGTTCCACCTTTTCCTTCTTGGAACAGTTTGCTAACACTGTTGTCGTTGATTCTGCAAAGGTATATTTGGGAGCTCATTGAGGGCTCTGGTGAAAAAGGAAGTATCCTCACATAATAACTAAAGAGCAGCTATCTGAGAAACTGCACTGCCATGTGTGAATTCACCTCACAGATTTACACGTTTTTCTTCAGTGATCAGTTTGTTAATACAGTTTTCTGGAAATCTGCAATTAGATACTTCATAGCGCACTGAAACTTATGGTGACAAAGGAAACATCCACAGATGAAAACTAGAAAGAAACATTTTTAGACACTTCTTGGTGATGTGTGAATTCATCTCACAGAGTTACACTTATGTTTCGTGGAGCAGTCCATTAACACTGTCTTTGAGGAGCCTGAGAAGGGCTTCCTGGATTTCTTTGAGGCCTACGCTGATAAAGGAAATTTCATCCGTTCAATACATGAAAGAAGCTTTCTGAGAAACTTCTTTCTGATCTGGGAGTTCATCTCACAGACTTATAATTTAGACTTCAGGAAGCAGTTTGCTAACACTCATTTCGTGGAAACTGGGAAGTGGTATTTGGGAGCCCATAGTTACCCATGGTGATAAAGGAGATATCCTCACATAGTAACTACAGAGAATCTTTCTGAGAGTTTGCTTTCTGAGTGTGACTTCATCACACAGAGTTCCACCCTTCCCGTCTTGGAACAGTTTGCTAACACTGTTGTGGATTCTGCAAAGGTATATGTGGGAGCCCATTGAGGGTTCTGGTGGAAAAGGAAATATCCTCACATAATAAGTAAAGAGCAGCTTTCTGAGAAACTAAACTGCCATGTGTGAATGCAACTCACAGAGTTACACGTTTCTCTTCAGTGATCAGTTTGTTAACACAGTTTTCTGGAAATCTGCAATTACATACTTCATAGCGCAATGAAACTTACTATGACAAAGTAAACATCCACAGATGAAAACTAGAAAGAAGCTTTCTTAGAAACTTCTTGGTGATGTGTGAATTCATATCACAGAGTTACACTTATGTTTCGTGGAGCAGTCCATTAACACTGTCTTTGAGGAACCTGAGAAGGGCTTCCTTGGATCGCATTGAGGCCTCCGCTGATAAAGGAAATGTCTTCCGTTCCAAACGTGAAAGAAGCTTTCTGAGAAACTTCTTTCTGCTCTGTGAGTTCATCTCACAGACTTATAAATTAGACTTCAGGAAGCAGTTTGCTAACACTCCTCTCGTGGAAACTGGAAAGTGATATTTGGAAGCCCATAGGGACGCATGGTGATGAAGGAAATATCCTCACATAATAACTACAGAGAAGCTTTCTGAGAGATTGCTTTCTGATGTGTGACTTCATCACACAGAGTTCCACCTTTTCATTCTTGGAACAGTTTGCTAACACTGTTGTCGTGGATTCTGCAAAGGTATATTTGGGAGCTCATTGAGGGCTCTGGTGAAAAAGGAAGTATCCTCACATAATAACTAAAGAGCAGCTATCTGAGAAACTGCACTGCCATGTGTGAATGCAACTCACAGATTTACACGTTTTTCTTCAGTGATCAGTTTGTTAATACAGTTTTCTGGAAATCTGCAATAAGATACTTCATAGCGCACTGAAACTTACGGTGACAAAGGAAACATCCACAGATGAAAACTAGAAAGAAACATTTTTAGACACTTCTTGGTGACGTGTGAATTCATCTCACAGAGTTACACTTATGTTTCGTGGAGCAGTCCATTAACACTGTCTTTGAGGAGCCTGAGAAGGGCTTCCTGGATTTCTTTGAGGCCTACGCTGATAAAGGAAATTTCATCCGTTCAATACGTGAAAGAAGCTTTCTGAGAAACTTCTTTCTGATCTGGGAGTTCATCTCACAGACTTATAATTTAGACTTCAGGAAGCAGTTTGCTAACACTCTTTACATGGAATCTGGAAAGTGATATTTGGGAGCCCACAGGGAAACATGGTGAAAAAGGAAATATCCTCACATAATAACTACAGAGAAGCTTTCTGCGAGATTGCTTTCTGATGTGTGACTTCATCACACAGAGTACCACCCTTCCCTTCTTGGAACAGTTTGCTTACACTGTTGTCGTGGATTCTGCAAAGGTATATTTGGGAGCTCATTGAGGGCTCTCATGAAAAAGGAAATATCCTCACATAATAACTAAAGAGCAGCTTTCTGAGAAACTGCACTGCCATGTGTGAATGCAACTCACAGAGTTACACGTTTCTCTTCAGTGATCAGTTTGTTAACACAGTTTTCTGGAAATCTGCAATTAGATACTTCATAGCTCAATGAACCTTACGGTGACAAAGGAAATATCCACAGATGAATAGTAAAAAGAAGCTTTCCTAGACACTTCTTGGTGATGTGTGAATTTATCTCACAGAGTTACACTTATGTTTCGTGGAGCAGTCCATTAACACTGTCTTTGAGGAAACTGAGAAGGGCTTCCTTGGATCGCATTGAGGCCTACGCTGATAAAGGAAATTTCATCCGTTCATATCGTGAAAGAAGCTTTCTGAGAAACTTCTTTCTGATCTGTGAGTTCATCTCACAGACATAATTTAGACTTCAGGAACCAGTTTGCTAACAGTCTTTTCGTGGAAACTGGAAAGTGATATTTGGGAGCCCATAGGGACCCATGGTGAAAAAGAAATTATCCCCACATAAAAACTACTGAGAAGCTTTCTGAGGGATTGCTTTCTGATGTGTGACTTCATCACAAAGAGTTCCAACCTTCCCTTCTTAGAACAGTTTGGTAACACTGTTGTCGTGGATTCTTCAAACGTTTATTAGGGAGCTCATTGAGGGCTCTGGTGAAAAAGGAAATATCCTCACATAATAACTAAAGAGCAGCTTTCTGAGAAACTGCACTGCCATGTGTGAATGAAACTCACAGAGTTACACGTTTCTCCTCAGTGATCAGTTTGTTAACACAGTTTTCTGGAAAACTGCAATTAGATACTTCATAGCGCACTGATACTTACGGTGACAAAGGAAACATCCACAGATGAAAACTAGAAAGAAGCTTTCTTAGAAACTTCTTGGTGATGTGTGAATTCCTCTCACAGAGTTACACTTATGTTTCGTGGAGCAGTCCATTAACACTGTCTTTGAGGAACCTGAGAAGGGCTTCCTTAGATCGCATTGAGGCCTACGCTGATAAGGAAATTTCACCCGTTGAAAACGTGAAAGAAGCTTTCTGAGAAACTTTTTTCTAATCTGTGAGTTCATCTCACAGACTTATAATTTAGACATCAGGAAGCTGTTTGCTAACACTCTTTTCGTGGAAACTGGAACGTGATGTTTGGGAGCCCATATGGACCCATGGTGAAAAAGGAAATATCCACACATAATAACTACAGAGAAGCTTTCTGAGAGATTGCTTTCTGATGTGTGACTTCATCACACAGAGTTCCACCCTTCTCTTCTTGGGACAGTTTGCTAACACTGTTGTCGTGGATTCTGCAAAGGTATATTTGGGAGCTCATTGAGGGCTCTGGTGAAAAAGGAAATATCCTCACATAATAACAAAAGAGCAGCTTTCTGAGAAACGGCACTGCCATGTGTGAATGCAACTCACAGAGTTACACGTTTCTCTTCAGTGATCAGTTTGTTAATACAGTTGTCTGGAAATCTGCATTTAGATACTTCATAGCGCAATGAAACTTACGGTGAAAAGGAAACATCCACAGATGAAAACTAGAAAGAAGCTTTCTTAGAAACTTCTTGGTGATGTGTGAATTCATCTCACAGAGTTACACTTATGTTTCCTGGAGCAGTCCATTAACACTGTCTTTGGGGAACCTGAGAAGAGCTTGCTTGGATCGCATTGAGGCCTACGCTGATAAAGGAAATTTCATCCGTTCAAAACGTGAAAGAAGCTTTCTGAGAAACTTCTTTCTGATCTGAGAGTTCATCTCACAGACTTATAATTTAGACTTCAGGAAGCAGTTTGCTAACACTCTTTTCGTGGAAACTGGAAAGTGATATTTGGGAGCCCATAGGGACCCATGGTGAAAAAGGAAATATCCTCACATAATAACTACAGAGAAGCTTTCTGAGAGATTGCTTTCTGATGTGTGACTTCATCACACAGAGTTCCACCCTTCCCTTCGTGGAACAGTTTGCTAAAACTGTTGTCGTGGATTCTGCAAAGGTATATTTGGGAGCTCATTGAGGGCTCTGGTGAAAAAGGAAATATCCTCACGTAATAACTAAAGAGCAGCTTTGTGAGAAACTGCACTGCCATGTGTGAATTCAACTCATAGAGTTACACGTTTCTCTTCAGTGATCAGTTTGTTAACACAGTTTTCTGGAAATCTGCAATTATATACTACGTAGCGCAGTGAAACTTACGGTGACAAAGGAAACATCCACAGATGAAATCTACAAAGAAGCTTTCTTAGAAACTTCTTGGTGATGTGTGAATTCATCTCACAGAGTTACACTTATGTATCGTGGCGCAGTCCATTAACACTGTCTTTGAGGAGCCTGAGAAGGGCTTCCTGGATTTCTTTGAGGCCTACGCGGATAAAGGAAATTTCATCCGTTCAATACGTGAATGAAGCTTTCTGAGAAACTTCTTTCTCATCTGTAAGTTCATCTCACAGACTTATAATTTAGACTTCAGGAAGCAGTTTGCTAACACTCTTTTCGTGGAATCTGGAAAGAGATATTTGGGAGCCCTTAGGGACCCATGGTTGAAAAGGAAATATCCTCGCATAATAATTACAGAGAAGCTTTCTGAGAGATTGTTTTCTGATGTGTGTCTTCATCACACAGAGTTCCACACTTCCCTTCATGGACCAGTTTGCTAACACTGTTGTCGTGGATTCTGCAAAGGTATATTTTGGAGCTCTTTGAGGGCTTGGTGAAAAAGGAAATATCCTCACATAATAACTAAAGAGCAGCTTTCTGAGAAACTGCACTGCCATGTGTGAATGCAACTCACAGAGTTACACGTTTCTCTTCAGTGATCACTTTGTTAACACAGTTTTCTGGAAATCTGCAATTAGATACTACATAGCGCAATGAACCTTACGGTGACAAAGGAAACATCCACAGATGAAAACTAGAAAGAAGCTTTCTTAGAAACTTCTTGGTGATGTGTGAATTCATCTCACAGAGTTACACTTATGTTTCGTGGAGCAGTCCATTAACACTGTCTTTGAGGAAGCTGAGAAAGGCTTCCTTGGATCCCATTGAGGCCTACGCTGATAAAGGAAATTTCATCCGTTCAAAACGTGAAAGAAGCTTTCTGAGAAACTTCTTTCTGGTCCGTGAGTTCATCTCACAGACTTATAATTTAGACTTCAGGAAGCAGTTTGCTAGCACTCTTTTCGTGGAAACTGGAAAGTAATATTTGGGAGCCCACAGGGACCCATGGTGAAAAAGGAAATATCCTCACATAATAACTACAGAGAAGCTTTCTGAGAGATTGCTTTCTGATGTGTCTTCATCAGAGAGAGTTCCAAACTTCCCTTCTTGGAACAGTTTGCTAACACTGTTGTCGTGGATTCTACAAAGGTATATTTGGGAGCTCATTGAGGTCTCAGGTGAGAAAGGAAATATCCTCACATAATGACTAAAGAGCAGCTTTGTGTAAAACTGCACTACCATGTGTGAATGCAACTCACAGAGTTACACGTTTCTCTTCAGTGATCAGTTTGTTAACACAGTTTTCTGGAAATCTGCAATTAGATACTTCATAGCGCAATGAAACTTACAGTGAAATAGGAAACATCCACTGATGAAAACTAGAAAGAAGCTTTCTTAGACACATCTTGGTGATGTGTGAATTCATCTCACAGAATTACACTTCTGTTTCGTGGAGCAGTCCATTAACACTGTTTTTGAGGAACCTGTGAAGGGTTTCCTTGGATCGCATTGAGTCCTACGCTGATAAAGGAAATTTCACAGTTTGAAAAAGTGAAAGAAACTTTCTGAGAAAATTCTTTCTCATTTGTGAGTTCATCTCACAGACTTATAATTTAAATTTCAGGATGCAGTTTGCTAACACTCTTTTCGTGGAAACTGGAAAGTGATATTTGGGAGCCCACAGGGACCCATGGTGAAAAATTAAATATCCTCACATAATAACTACAGAGAAGCTTTCTGAGAGACTGCTTTCTGATGTGTCTTCATCAGAGAGAGTTCCAAACTTCCCTTCTTGGAACAGTTTGCTAAAACTGTTGTCGTGGATTCTGCAATGGTATATTTCGGAACTCATTGAGGGCTCTGGTGAAAAAGGAAATATCCTCACATAATAACTAAAGAGCAGCGTTCTGAGAAACTGCACTGCCATGTGTGAATGCAACTCACAGAGTTACAGGTTTCTCTTCAGTGATCAGTTTGTTAACACAGTTTTCTGGAAATCTGCAATTAGATACTTCATAGCGCAATCAAAGTTATGGTGACAAAGGAAACATCCACAGATGAAAACAAGAAAGAAGCTTTCTTAGACACTTCTTGGTGATATGTGAAATCATCTCACAGAGTTACACTTATGTTTCGTGGAGCAGTCCATTAACGCTGTCTTTGAGGAACCTGAGAAGGGCTTCTTTGGATCCCATTGAGGACTACGCTGATAAAGAAAATTTCATCCGTTCAAAACGTGAAAGAAGCTTTCTGAGAAACTTCTTTCTGACTCTGTGAGTGCATCTCACAGACTTATAATTTAGACTTCAGGAAGCAGTTTGCTAACACTCTTGTCGTGGAAACTGGAAAGTGATATTTGGGAGCCCACAGGGACCCATGTTGAAAAAGGAAATATGCTCACATAATAACTACAGAGAAGCTCTCTGAGAGATTGCTTTCTGATGTGTGACTTCATCACACAGAGTTCCCACCTTCCCTTCTTAGAACAGATTGCTAACACTGTTGTCATGGATTCTGCAAAGGTATATTTGGGAGCTCATTGGAGGCTCTGGTGAAAAACGAAATATCCTCACATTAAAACTAAAGAGCAGCTTTCTGAGAAACTGCACTGCCACATGTGAATGCAACTCACAGAGTTACACGTTTCTCTTCAGTGATCAGTTTGTTAACACAGTTTTCTGGAAATCTGCAATTAGATACTTCATAGCGCAATGAACCTTACGGTGACAAAGGAAACATCCACAGATGAAAGCTAGAAAGAAGCTTTCTTAGAAACTTCTTGGTGATGTGTGAATTCATCAAACAGAGTTACACTTATGTTTCGTGGAGCAGTCCATTAACACTGTTTTTGAGGAACCTGAGAAGGGCTTCCTTGGATTGCATTGAGGCCTACGCTGATAAAGGAAATATCATCCGTTTAAAACGTGAAAGAAGCTTTCTGAGAAACTTCTTTCTGATCTGTGAGTACATCCCACAGACATAAAATTTAGACTTCAGAAAGCAGTTTGCTGACACTCTTTTCGTGGAAACTGGAAAGTGATATTTGGGAGCTCACAGGGACCCATGGTGAAAAAGCAAATATCCTCACATAATAACTACAGAGAAGCTTTCTGAGAGATTGCTTTCTGATGTGTCTTCATCAGAGAGAGTTCCAAACTTCCCTTCTTGGAACAGTTTGCTAAAACTGTTGTTGTGGATTCTGCAATGGTATATTTCGGAACTCATTGAGGGCTCTGGTGAAAAAGGAAATATCCTCACATAATAACTAAAGACCAGCGTTCTGAGTAACTGCACTGCCATGTGTGAATGCAACTCACAGAGTTACAGGTTTCTCTTCAGTGATCAGTTTGTTAACACAGTTTTTGGAAATCTGCAATTAGATACTTCATAGCGCAATCAAAGTTATGGTGACAAAGGAAACATCCACAGATGAAAACTAGAAAGAAGCTTTCTTAGAAACTTCTTCGTGATGTGTGAATTCATCTCACAGAGTTACACTTATGTTTCGTGGAGCAGTCCATTAACACTGTCTGTGAGGAAGCTGAGCAGGGCTTCCTTGGATCGCATTGAGGCCTACACTGATGAAGGAAATATCTTCCGTTCAAAACGTGAAAGAAGTTGTCTGAGAAACTTCTTTCTGATCTGTGAGTTCATCTCACGGACTTATAATTAAGACTTCAGGAAGCAGTTTGCTAACACTCTTTTCGTGGAAATTGGAAAGTGATATTTGGGAGCCCATAGCGACCCATGGTTGAAAAGCAAATATCCTCGCATAATAATTACAGAGAAGCTTTCTGAGAGATTGCTTTCTGATGTGTGTCTTCATCACACAGAGTTCCACCCTTCCCTTCTTGGATCAGTTTGCTAACACTGTTGTCGTGGATTCTGCAAAGGTATATTTGGGAGCTCTTTGAGGGCTGGGTGAAAAAGGAAATATCCTCACATAATAACTAAAGAGCAGCTTTCTGAGAAACTGCACTGCCATGTGTGAATGCAACTCACAGAGTTACACGTTTCACTTCAGTGATCAGTTTGTTAACACAGTTTTCTGGAAATCTGCAATTAGATACTTCATAGCGCAATGAACCTTACGGTAACAAAGGAAACATCCAGAGATGTAAACTAGAAAGAAGCCTTCTTAGAAACTTCTTGGCGATGTGTGAATTCATCTCACAGAGTTACACTTTTCTTTCGTGGAACAGTCCATTAACACTGTCTTTAAGAAACCTGAGAAGGGATTCCTTGGATCGCATTGAGGCCTACGCTGATAAAGGAAATTTCATCCGTTCAAAACGTGAAAGAAGCTTTCTGAGAAACTTCTTTCTGGTCCGTGAGTTCATCTCACAGACTTATAATTTAGACT
Organism: Rhinopithecus roxellana; assembly: GCF_007565055.1. Classification (NCBI taxonomy): domain Eukaryota; kingdom Metazoa; phylum Chordata; class Mammalia; order Primates; family Cercopithecidae; genus Rhinopithecus; species Rhinopithecus roxellana. The sequence goes on along the minus strand of NC_044550.1, from coordinate 155,669,519 downwards.
TCAGGAAGCAGATTGCTAGCACTCTTTTCGTGGAAACTGGAAAGTGATATTTGGGAGCCCTAAGGGACCCATGGTGAAAAAGGAAATAGCCTCACATTATAACTACAGAGAAGCTATCTGAGAGATTGCTTTCTGATGTGTGACTTCATCACACAGAGTTCCACCTTTCCCTTCTTGGAACAGTTTGCTAACACTGTTGTCGTGGATTCTGCAAAGATATATTTGGGAGCTCATTGAGGGCTCTGGTGAAAAAGGAAATATCCTCACCTAATAACCAAAGAGCAGCTTTCTGAGAAACTACACTGCCATGTGTGAATGCAACTCACAGAGTTACCCGTCTCTCTTCAGTGATCAGTTTGTTAACACAGTTTTCTGGGAATCTGCAATTAGATACTTCATAGCGCAATGAACCTTACGTTGACAAAGGAAACATCCACACATGAAAACTAGAAAGAAGCTTTCTTAGAAACTTCTGGGTGATGTGTGAATTCATCTCACAGAGTTACACTTATTTTTCGTGGAGCAGTCCATTAACACTGTCTTTGAGGAACCTGAGAAGGGCTTCCTGGATTGCATTGAGGCCTACGCTGAGAAAGGATATTTCATCCGTTCAAAACGTGAAAGAAGCTTTCTGAGAAACTTCTTACTGATTTGTGAGTTCATCTCTCAGACTTATAATTTAAACTTCAGGAAGCAGTTTGCTAACACTCTTTTCGTGGAAACTGGAAAGTGATATTTGGGAGCCCATAGGGACCCATGGTTGAAAAGGAAATATCCTCGCATAATAATTACAGAGAAGCTTTCTGAGAGATTGCTTTCTGATGTGTGTCTTCATCACAAAGAGTTCCACCCTTCCCTTCTTGGATCAGTTTGCTAACACTGTTGTCGTGGATTCTGCAAAGGTATATTTGGGAGCTCTCTGAGGACTGGGTGAAAAAGGAAATATCCTCACATAATAACTAAAAAGCAGCTTTCGGAGAAACTGCACTGCCATGTGTGAATGCAACTCACAGAGTTACACGTTTCACTTCAGTGATCAGTTTGTTAACACAGTTTTCTGGAAATCTGCAATTACATACTTCATAGCGCAATGAACCTTACGGTGACAAAGGAAACATGCACAGATGTAAACTAGAAAGAAGCCTTCTTAGAAACTTCATGGTGATGTGTGAATTCATCTCACAGAGTTACACTTTTGTTTCGTGGAACAGTCCATTAATACTGTCTTTAAGAAACGTGAGAAGGGATTCTTTGGATCGCATTGAGGCCTACGTTGATAAAGGAAATTTCATCCGTTCAAAACGTGAAAGAAGCTTTCTGAGAAACTTCTTTCTGGTCCGTGAGTTCATCTCACAGACTTATAATTTAGACTTCAGGAAGCAGTTTGCTAGCACTCTTTTCGTGGAAACTGGAAAGTAATATTTGGGAGCCCTAAGGGACCCATGGTGAAAAAGGAAATATCCTCATATAATAACTACAGAGAAGCTTTCTGAGAGATTGCTTTCTGATGTGTGACTTCATCACACAGAGTTCCACCCTTTCCTTCTTGGAACAGTTTGCTAATACTGTTGTCTTGGATTCTGCAAAGGTATATTTGGGAGCTCATTGAGGGCTCTGGTGAGAAAGGAAATATCCTCACATAAAAACTAAAGAGCAGCTTTCTGAGAAACTGCACTGCCATGTGTGAATGCAACTCACAGAGTTACACGTTTCTCTTCAGTGATCAGTTTCTTAACACAGTTTTCTGGAAATCTGCAATTAGATACTTCATAGCGCAATGAAACTTACGGTGACAAAGGAAACATCGACAGATGAAAACTAGAAAGAAGCTTTCTTAGAAACTTCTTGGTGATGTGTGACTTCATCTCACAGAGTTACACTTATGTTTCGTGGAGCAGTCCATTAATACTCTCTTTGAGGAACCTGAGAAGGGCTTCCGTGGATCGCATTGAGGCCTCTGCTGATAAAGGATATTTCCTCATTTCAATACGTGAAAGAAGCTTTCTGAGAAACTTCTTTCTGATCTGTGAGTTCATCTCACAGACTTATAATTTAGACTTCAGGAAGCAGGTGCTAACACTCTTTTCATGGAAAATGGAAAGTGATATTTGGGAGCCCTCAGGGACCCAAGGTGAAAAAGGAAATATCCTCACATAATAACTACAGAGAAGCTTTCTGAGAGATTGCTTTCTGATGTGTGACTTTATCACACAGAGTTCCACCCTTCCCTTCTTCGAAGAGTTTGCTAACACTGTTGTCGTGGATTCTGCAAAGGTACATTTGGGAGCTCATTGAGGGCCCTGGTGAAAAAGGAAATATCCTCACATAATAACTGAAGAGCAGCTTTCTGAGATACTGCACTGCCATGTGTGAATTCAGCTCACAGAGTTACACGTTTCTCTTCAGTGATCAGTTTGTTAACACAGTTTTCTGGAAATCTGCATTTAGATACTTCATAGCGCAATGAAACTTATGGTGACAAAGGAAACATCCACAGATGAAAACTAGAAAGAAGCTTTCTTAGACACTTCTTGGTGATGTGTGAATTCATCTCACAGAGTTACATTTATGTTTCGTGGAGCAGTCCATTAACACTGTTTTTGAGGAACCTGTGAAGGGCTTCCTTGGATCGCATTGATTCCTACGCTGATAAAGGAAATTTCACCCGTTGAAAACGTGAAAGAAACTTTCTGAGAAACTTCTTTCTGATTTGTGAGTTCATCTCACAGACTTATAATTTAAACTTCAGGAAGGAATTGGCTAACACTCTTTTCGTGGAAAGGGGAAAGTGCTATTTGGGAGCCCACAGGGACCCTTGGTGAAAAACGTAATATCCCCACATAATAACTACAGAGAAGCTTTCTGAGAGATTGCTTTCTGATGTGTGACTTCATCACACAGAGTTCCACCCTTCCCTTCTTGGAACAGTTTGCTAATACTGTTGTCTTGGATTCCGCAAAGGTATATTAGGGAGCTCACTGAGGGCTCTGGTGAAAAAGGAAATATCCTCACATAATAATTAAAGAGCAGCTTTCTGAGAAACTGCACTGCCATGTGTGACTGCAACTCACAGAGTTACACGTTTCTCTTCAGTGATCAGTTTGTTAACACAGTTTTCTGGAAATCTGCAATTAGATACTTCATAGCGCAATGAAACTTATCGTGACAAAGGAAACATCGACAGATGAAAACTAGAAAGAAGCTTTCATAGAAACTTCTTGGTGATGTGTGAATTCATCTCACAGAGTTACACTTATATTTCGTGGAGCAGTCCATTAACACTGTCTTTGAGGAACTTGAGAAGGGCTTCCTTGGATCGCATTGAGGCCTAAGCTGATAAAGGAAATTTCATCCGTTCAAAACGTGAAAGAAGCTTTCTGAGAAACTTCTTTCTGATCTGTGAGTTCATCTCACAGACTTATAATTTAGACTTCAGGAAGCAGTTTGCTAACACTCTTTTCGTGGAAACTGGAAAGTGATATTTGGGAACCCATAGGGACCCGTGGTGAAAAAGGAAATATCCTCACATAATAACTACAGAGAAGATTTCGGAGAGATAGCTTTCTGATGTGTGACTTCATCACACAGAGTTCCACCTTCCCGTCTTGGAACAGTTTGCTAACACTGTTGTCGTGGATTCTGCAAAGGTATATTTGGGAGCTCATTGAGGGCTCCGGTGAAAAAGGAAATATCCTCACATAATAACTAAAGTGCAGCTTTCTGTAAAACTGCACTGCCATGTGTGAATGCAACTCACAGAGTTACACGTTTCTCTTCAGTGATCAGTTTGTTAACTCAGTTTTCTGGAAATCTGCAATTAGATACTTCATAGCGCTATGAAACTTATGGTGACAAAGGAAACATCCACAGATGAAAACTAGAAAGAAGCTTTCTTAGAAACTTCTTGGTGATGTGTGAATTCATCTCACAGAGTTACACTTACGTTTCGTGGAGCAGTCCATTAACACTGTCTTTGAGTAACCTGAGAAGGGCTTCCTTGGATCGCATTGAGGCCTACGCTGATAAAGGAAATATCATCCGTTCAAAACGTGAAAGAAGCTTTCTGAGAAACCTCTTTCTGATCTGTGAGTTCATCTCACAGACTTATAATTTAGACTTTAGGAAGCAATTTGCTAACACTCTTTTCGTGGAAACTGGAAAGTGATATTTGGGAGCCCATAGGGACCCATGGTGAAAAAGGAAATATCCTCACATAATAACTACAGAGAAGCTTTCTGAGAGATTGCTTTCTGATGGGTGACTTCATCACACAGAGTTCCACCCTTCCCTTCTTGGAACAGTTTGCTCACACTGTTGTCGTGGATTCTGCAAAGGTATATTTGGGAGCTCATTGAGGGCTCAGGTGAAAAAGGAAATATCCTAACATAAAAAATAAGAGCAGCTTTGTGAGAAACTGCACTGCCATGTGTGAATGCAACTCACAGAGTTACATGTCTCTCTTCAGTGTTCAGTTTGTTAACACAGTTTTCTGGAAATCTGCATTTAGATACTACATAGCGCAATGAAACTTACAGTGACAAAGGAATCATCCACAGATGAAAACTAGAAAGAAGCTTTCTTAGAAAATTCTTGGTGATGTGTGAATTCATGTCACAAAGTTACACTTATGTTTCGTGGAGCAGGCCATTATCACTGTCTTTGAGGAACCTGAGAAGGGCTTCCTTGGATCGCATTGAGGCCTACGCTGATAAAGGAAATATCATCCGTTCAAAACGTGAAAGAAGCTTTCTGAGAAACCTCTTTCTGATCTGTGAGTTCATCTCACAGACTTATAATTTAGACTTCTGGAAGCAGTTTGCTAACAATCTTTTCGTGGAAACTGGAAAGTGATATTTGGGAGCCCACAGGGACCCATGGTGAAAAAGGAAATATCCTCACATAATAACTACAGAGAAGATTTCGGAGAGATTGCTTTCTGATGTGTGACTTCATCACACAGAGTTCCACCTTCCCTTCTTGGAACAGTTTGCTAACACTGTTGTCGTGGATTCTGCAAAGATATATTTGGGAGCTCATTGAGGGCTCTGGTAAAATAGGAAATATCCTAACATAATAAATAAGAGCAGCTTTGTGAGAAACTACACTGCCATGAGTGAATGCAACTCACAGAATTACACGTTTCTCTTCAGTGATCAGTTTGTTAACACAGTTTTCTGGAAATCTGCAATTAGATACTTCAGAGCGAAATGAAACTTACAGTGACAAAGGAAACATCCACAAATGAAAACTAGAAAGAAGCTTTCTGAGAAACTTCTTGGTGATACGTGAATTTATCTCACAGAGTTACACTTATGTTTCGTGGAGCAGTCCATTAACACTGTCTTTGAGGAACCTGAGAAGGGCTTCCTTGGTTTGCATTGAAGACTACGCTGATAAAGGAAATATCATCCGCTCAAAACGTGAAAGAAGCTTTCTGAGAAACTTCTTTCTGATCTGTGAGTCATCTCACAGATTTATAATTTAGACTTCAGGATGCAGTTTTCTAACACTCTTTTCGTGGAAAGTGGAAAGTGATATTTGGGAACTCACAGGGACCCATGGTGAAAAAGGAAATATCCTCACATAATAACTACAGAGAAGCTTTCTGAGAGACTGCTTTCTGATGTGTGAATTCATCACACAGAGTTCCACCCTTCCCTTCTTGGAACAGTTTGCGAATACTGTTGTCGTGGATTCTGCAAAGGTATATTTGGGAGCTGATTGAGGGCTCTGGTGAAAAAGGAAATATCTTCACATAATAACTAAAGAGCAGCTTTCTGAGAAACTGCACTGCCATGTGTGAATGCCACTCAGAGAGTTACACGTTTCTCTTCAAGATCAGTTTGTTAACACAGTTTTCTGGAAATCTGCAATTAGATACTTCATAGCGCAATGAAACTTACAGTGACAAAGGAAACATCCACAGATGAAAACTAGAAAGAAGCTTTCTTAGAAACTTCTTGGTGATGTGTGAATTCATCTCACAGAGTTAGACTTATGTTTCGTGGAGCAGTCCATTATCACAGTCTTTGAGGACCCTGAGAAGGGCTTCCTTGGATCGCATCGAGGCCAACGCTGATAAAGGAAATATCATCCGTTCAAAACGTGAAGGAAGCTTTCTGAGAAACTTCTTTATGATCTGTGAGTTCATCTCACAGACTTATAGTTTAGTCTTCAGGAAGCAGTTTGCTAACACTCTTTTCGTGGAAACTGGAAAGTAATATTTGGGAGCCCATAGGGCCCCATTGTGAAAAAGGAAATATTCTCACATAATAACTACAGAGAAGATTTCGGAGAGATTGCTTTCTGATGTGTGACTTCATCACACAGAGTTCCAGCTTCCCTTCTTGGAACAGTTTGCTAACACTGTTGTCGTGGATTCTGAAAAGGTATATTTGGGAGCTCATTGAGGTCTCTGGTGAAAAAGGAAATATCCTAACATAATAAATAAGAGCAGCATTGTGAGAAAGTGCACTGCCATGTGTGAATGCAACTCACAGAGTTACACGTTTCTCTTCAGTGATCAGCTTGTTAACACAGTTTTCTGGAAATCTGCAATTAGATACTTCATAGCGCAATGAAACATACAGTGACAAGGGAAACATCCACAAATGAAAATTAGAAAGAAGCTTTCTGAGAAACTTCTTGGTGACATGTGAATTTATCTCACAGAGTTACACTTATGTTTCATGGAGCAGTCCATTAACAATGTCTTTGAGGACCTGAGAAGGGCTTCCTTGGATTGCTTTGAGGCCTACGCTGATAAAGGAAATATCATCCGTTCAAAACGTGAAAGAAGCTTTCTGAGAAACTTCTTTCTGATCTGTGAGTTCATCTCACAGACTTATAATTTAGACTTCAGGAAGCAGTTTGCTACCACTCTTTTCGTGGAAAGTGGAAAGTGATATTTGGGAGCCCACAGGGACCCATGGTGAAAAAGGAAATATCCTCACATAGTAACTACAGAGAAGCTTTCTGAGAGACTGCTTTCTGATGTGTGACTTCATCACACAGAGTTCCACCCTTCCCTTCTTGGAAGAGTTTGCTAACACTGTTGTCGTGGATTTTGCAAAGGTATATTTGGAAGCTCATTTGGGGGTCTGGTGAAAAACTAAATATAATCACATAATAACTAAAGAGCAGCTTTCTGAAAAACTGCACTGCCATGTGTGAATGCAACTCACAGAGTTACACGTTTCTCTTCAGTGCTCAGTTTGTTAACACAGTTTTCTGGAAATCTGCAATTAGATACTTCAGAGCGCAATGAAACTTATGGTGACAAAGGAAACATCCAAAGATGAACACTGGAAAGAAGCTTTCATGGAAACGTCTTGGTGATGTGTGAATTCATCTCACAGAGTTACCATTATGTTTCTTGGAGCAGTCCGATGACACTGTCCTTGAGGAACCTGAGAAGGGCTTCCATGGATAGCATTGAGGCCTAAGCTGAAAAAGGAAATTTCATCCGTTCAAAACGTGAAAGAAGCTTTCTAAGAAACTTATTTCTGATTTGTGACTTCATCTCACAGACTTATAATTTAGATTTCAGGAAGCAGTTTGTTAACACTTTTCTCGTGGAAACTGGAAAGTGATATTTGGGAGCCCAAAGGGACCCATGGTGAAAAAGGAAATATCCTCACATAATAAACACAGAGAAGCTTTGTGAGAGATTGTTTTCTGATGTGTGACTTCATCACACAGAGTTCCACCTTTCCCTTCTTGGAACAGTTTGCAAACACTGTTGTCGTGGATTCTGCAAAGGTATATTTGGGAGCTCTTTGAGGGCTCTGGTGAAAAACGAAATATCCTCACATAATAACTAAAGAGCAGCTTTCTGAGAAACTGCACTGCCATGTGTGAATGCAACTCCCAGAGTTACACGTTTCTCTTCAGTAATCAGTTTGGCAACACAGATTTCTGGCAATCTGCAATTAGATACTTCATAGCGCAATGAAACTTACGGTGACAAAGCAAACATCCAGAGATGAAAACTAGAACGAAGCTTACTCAGACACTTCTTGGTGATGTGTGACTTCATCACACAGAGGTCCACCGTTCCCTTCTTGGAACAGTTTGCTAACACTGTTGTCGTGGATTCTGCTAAGGTATATTTGGGAGCTTATTGAGGGCTCTGGTGAAAAAGGAAATATCCTCACATAATAAGTAAAGAGCAGCTTTCTGAGAAACTGCATTGCCATGTGTGAATGCAACTCACAGAGGTACACATTTCCCTTCAGTGATCAGTTTGTTAACACAGGTTTCTGGAAATCTGCAATTAGATAGTTCATAGCGCAATGAACTTTACGGTGACAGAGGAAACATCCACAGACGAAAACTAGAAAGAAGCTTTCCTAGAAACTTCTTGGTGATGTGTGAGTTCATCTCAAAGAGTTACACTTATGTTTCATGGAACAGTCCATTAACACTGTCTTTTAGGGACCAGAGAAGGGCTTCCTTGGATCGCATTGAGGCCTATGCTGATAAAGGAAATTTCATCCGTTCAATACGTGAAAGAAGCTTTCTGAGAAACTGCTTTCTGATCTGTGAGTTTATCTCACATACTTATAATTTAGACTTCAGGAAGCAGTTTGCTAACACTTTTTTCGTGGAAACTTGAAAGTGATATTTGGGAGCCCATAGGGACAGATGGTGAAAAAGGATATATCCTCACATAATAACTACAGAGAAGCTTTCTGAGAGATTGCTTTCTGATGTGTGACTTCATCACACAGAGTTCCACCTTTCCCTTCTTGGAACAGTTTGCTAACACTGTTGTCGTGGATTCTGCAAAGGTATATTTGGGAGCTTATTGAGGGCTCTGGTGAAAAAGGAAATATCCTCACATAATAACTAAAGAGCAGCTTTCTGAGAAACTGCACTGCCATGTGTGAATGCAACTCACAGAGGTACACGTTTCTCTTCAGTTATCGGTTTGTTAACACAGTTTTCTGGAAATCTGCTATTAGATACTTCATATCGCAATGAACTTTACGGTGACAGAGGAAACATCCACAGATGAAAACTAGAAAGAAGCTTTCTTAGAAACTGCTTGGTGATGTGTGAATTCATCTCACAGAGTTAGACTTATGTTTCGTGGAGCAGTCCATTATCACAATCTTTGAGGAACCTGAGAAGGGCTTCTTGGATCGCATTGAGGACTACGCTGATAAAGGAAATTTCATCCGTTCAAAACGTGAAAGAAGCTTTCTGAGAAACTTCTTTCTGATCTGTGAGTTCATCTCTCAGACTTATAATTTAGACTTCAGGAAGCAGTTTGCTAACACTTTTTTCGTGGAAACTGGAAAGTGATATTTGGGAGCCCATAGGGACAGATGGTGAAAAAAGAAATATCCTCACATAATAACTACAGAGAAGCTTTCTGAGAGATTGCTTTCTGATGTGTGACTTAATCACACAGAGTTCCACCCTTCACTTCTTGGAACAGTTTGCTAACACTGTTATCGTGGATTCTGCAAAGGTATATTTGGAAGCTCATTGAGGGCCCTGGTGAAAAAGGAAATATCCTCACATAATAACTAAAGAGCAGCTTTCTGAGAAACTGCACTGCCATGTGTGAATGCAACTCACAGAGTTACACGTTTCTCTTCAGTAATCAGTTTGGTAACAGAGTTTTCCGGAAATCTGCAATTAGATACTTCATAGCGCAATGAAACTTACGGTGACAAAGGAAACATCCACAGATGAAAACTAGAAAGAAGCTTACTTAGACACTTCTTGGTGATGTGTGACTTCATCACACAGAGTTCCACCTTTCCCTTCTTGGAACAGTTTGCTTACACTGTTGTCGTGGATTCCGCAAAGGTATATTGGGAGCTCATTGAGGGCTCTGGAGAAATAGGAAACATCCTCACATAATAACTAAAGAGCAGCTCTCTGAGAAATTACATTGCCATGTGTGAATGCAACTCACACAGTTACACGTTTTTCGTCAGTGATCAGTTTGTTAACACAGTTTTCTGGAAATCTGCAATTAGATACTTCATAGCGCAATGAACCTTACGATGACAGAGGAAACATCCACAGATGAAAACTAGAAAGAAGCTTTCTTAGAAACTTCTTGGTGATGTGTGAATTCATCTCACAGAGTTACACTTATGTTTCGTGGAGCAGTGATTAACACTGTCTTTGAGGAACCTGAGAAGGGCTTCCTGGATTGCATTGAGGTCTCCGCTGATAAAGGACATTTCATCCGTTCAAAACGTGAAAGAAGCTTTCTGGGAAACATTTTTCTGATCTGTGATTTCATATCACCGACTTATACTTTCGACTTCAGGACGCAGTTTGCTAACACTCTTTTCGTGGAAACAGGAAATTGAAATTTGGGAGCCCTTAGGGACCCATGGTGAAAAATGAAATATCCTAACATAATAACTACAGAGATGCTTTCTGAGACATTGCTTTCTGATTTGTGACTTCATCACACAGAGTTCCAAACTTCCCTTCTTGGAACACTTTGCTAACACTGTTGTCGTGGATTCTGAAAAGGTATATTTGGGCGCTCATTGAGGGCTCTGGTGAAAAAGGAAATATCCTCACATAATAACTAAAGAGCAGCTTTCTGAGAAACTGCACTGCCATGTGTGAACGCAACTCACAGAGGTACACGATTCACTTCAGTGATCAGTTTGTTAACACAGTTTTCTGGAAATCTGCAATTAGATACTTCATAGCGCAATGAACTTTACGGTGACAGAGGAATCATCCACAGATGAAAACTAGAAATAAGCTTTCTTAGAAACTTCTTGGTGATGTGTGAATTCATCTCACAGAGTTACACTTATGTTTCGTGGAGCAGTCCATTAACACTGTCTTTGAGGAACCTGAGAAGGGCCTCCTTGGATCGCATTGAGGCCGACGCTGATAAAGCAAATTTCATCCGTTCAAAACGTGAAAGAAGCTTTCTGAGAAAATTCTTTCTGATCTGTGAGTTCATCTCACAGACGTATAATTTAGACTTCCGGAAGCAGTTTGCTAACACTGTTTACGTGGAAACTGTAAAGTGATATTTGGGAGCCCGTAGGGACCCATGGTGAAAAAGGAAATATCCTCACATAATAACTACAGAGATGCTTTCTGAGAGATTGCTTTCTGATGTGTGACTTAATCACACAGAGTTCCACCCTTCACTTCTTGGAACAGTTTGCTAACACTGTTGTCGTGGATCCTGCCAAGGTATATTTGGGAGCTCTTTGAGGGCCCTGGTGAAAAATGAAATATCCTCACATCATAACTAAAGAGCAGGTTTCTGAGAAACTCCACTGCCATGTGTGAATGCAACTCACAGAGGTACACGTTTCTCTTCCGTAATCAGTTTGGTAACACAGTTTTCTGGAAATCTGCAATTAGATACTTCATAGCGCAATGAAACTTACGGTGACAAAGGAAACATCCACAGATGAAAACTAGAAAGAAGCTTTCTTAGACACTTCTTCGTGATGTGTGATTTCATCTCACAGAGTTACACTTATGTTTCGTGGAGCAGTCCATTAACACTGTCTTTGAGGAACCTGAGAAGGGCTTCCTGGATTGCATTGAGGCCTACGCTGATAAAGGACATTTCATCCGTTCAAAACGTGAAAGAAGCTTTCTGAGAAACTTCTTTCTGATCTGTGAGTTCATCTCACCGACTTATACTTTCGACTTCAGGACGCAGTTTGCTAACACTCTTTTCGTGCAAACTGGAAATTGATATTTGGGAGCCGTTATGGACCCATGGTGAAAAATGAAATATCCTCACATAATAACTACAGAGAAGCTTTCTGAGAGATTGCTTTCTGATGTGTGACTTCATCACACAGAGTTCCACCTTTCCCTTCTTGGAACAGATTCCTAACACTGTTGTCGTGGATTCTGCAAAGGTATATTTGGGAGCTCATTGAGGGCTCTGGTGAAAAAGGACATATCCTCACATAATAACTAAAGAGCAGCTTTCTGAAAAACTGCACTGCCATTTGTGAATGCAACTCACAGAGGTCCACGTTTCTCTTCAGTGATCAGTTTGTTAACACAGTTTTCTGGAAATCTGCAATTAGATACTTCATAGCGCAATTAACTTTACGGTGACAAAGGAAACATCCACAGATGAAAACTAGAAAGAAGCTTTCTGAGAAACTTCTTGGTGATGTGTGAATTCATCTCACAGAGTTACACTTTTTTTTCGTGGAGCAGTCCATTAACACTGTCTTTGAGGAACCTGAGAAGGGCTTCCTTGGATCGCATTGAGGCCTATGCTGATAAAGGAAATTTCATCCGTTCAAAACGTGAAAGAAGCTTTCTGAGAAACTTCTTTCTGATCTGTGAGTTCATCTCACAGACTTATAATTTAGACTTCAGGAAGCAGTTTGCTAACACTTTTTTCGTGGAAACTGGAAAGTGATATTTGGGAGCCCTTAGGGACAGATGGAGAAAAAGGAAATATCCTCACATAATAACTACAGAGAAGCTTTCTGAGAGATTGCTTTTTGATGTGTGACTTCATCACACAGAGTTCCACCTTTCCCTTCTTGGAACAGTTTGCTAACACTGTTGTCGTGGATTCTGAAAAGGTATATTTGGGAGCTCATTGAGGGCTCTGGTGAAAAAGGAAATATCCTCACATAATAACTAAAAAGCAGCTTTCTGAGAAACTGCACCGCCATGTGTGAATGCAACTCACAGAGGTACACGTTTCTCTTCAGTGATCAGTTTGTTAACACAGTTATCTGGAAATCTGCAATTAGATTCTTCATAGCGCAGTGAACGTTACGGTGACAGAGGAAACATCCACAGATGAAATCCAGAAAGAAGCTTTCGTAGACACTTCTTGGTGATGTGTGAATTCATCTCAAAGAGTTACACTTATGTTTCGTGGAGCAGTCCATTAACACTGTCTTTGAGGAACCTGAGAAGGGCTTCCTTGGATCGCATTGAGGCCTACGCTGATAAAGGAAATTTCATCCGTTCAAAACGTGAAAGAAGCTTTCTGAGAAACTTCTTTCTGATCTGTGAGTTCATCTCACAGACTTATAATTTAGACTTCAGGAAGCAGTTTGCTAACACTTTTTTCGTGGAAACTGGAAAGTGATATTTGGGAGCCCATAGGGACATATGGTGAAAAAGGAAATATCCTCACATAATAACTTCAGAGAAGCTTTCTGAGAGATTGCTTTCGGATGTGTGACTTCATCACACAGAGTTCCACTTCCCTTCTTGGAACAGTTTGCTAACACTGTTGTCGTGGATTCCGCAAGGGTATATTTGGGAGCTCGTTGAGGGCTCTGGTGAAAAAGGAAATATCCTCACATAATAACTAAAGAGCAGCTTTCTGAGAAACTGCACTGCCATGTGTGAATGCAACTCACAGAGTTACACATTTCTCTTCAGTGATCAGTTTGTTAACAGAGTTTTCTGGAAATCTGCAATTAGATACTTCACAGTGCAATGAAACTTACAGTGACAAAGGAAACATCCACATATGAAAACTAGAAAGAAGCTTTCTTAGAAACTTCTTGGTGATGTGTGAATTCATCTCACAGATTTACACTTATGTTTCGTGGAGCAGTAAATTAACACTGTCTTTGAGGAAACTGTGAAGGGCTTCCATGGATCGCATTAAGGCCTGCGCTGATAAAGGAAATTTCATCCTTTCAAAACGTGAAAAAGCTTTCTGAGAAACTTCTTTCTGATCTGTGAGTTCATCTCACAGACTTATAATTTAAACTTCAGGAAGCAGTTTGCTAACACTCTTTTCGTGGAAACTGGAAAGTGGTATTTCGGAGCCCACAGGGGCCCATGGTGAAAAAGGAAATATCCGCACATAATAACTACAGAAAAGCTTTCTGAGAGATTGCTTTCTGATGTGTGACTTCATAACACAGAGTTCCAAACTTCCCTTCTTGGAACAGTTTGCTAACACTGTTGTCGTGGATTCTGCAAAGGTATATTTGGGAGATCATTGAGGGCTCTGGTGAAAAAGGAAATATCCTCACATAATAACTAAAGAACAGCTTTCTGAGAAACTGCACTGCCATGTGTAAATGCAACTCACAGAGTTACACGTTTCTCTTCAGTGAGCAGTTTGTTAACACAGTTCTCTGGAAATCTGCAATTAGATACTTCATAGCGCAATGAAACTTACGGTGACAAAGGAAACATCCACAGATGAAAACAAGAAAGAAGCTTTCTTAGAAACTTCTTGGTGATGTGTATTCATCTCACAGAGTTACACTTATGTTTCGTGGAGCAGTCCATTAACACTGTCTTTGAGGAACCTGAGAAGGGCTTCCTTGGATCACATTGAGGCATACGCTGATAAAGGAAATTTCATCCATTCAAAACGTGAAAGAAGCTTTCTGAGAAACTTCTTTCTGATCTGTGAGTTCATCTCACAGACTTATAATTTAGACTTCATGAAGCAGATTGCTAACACTCTTTTCGTGGAAACTGGAAAGTGATATTTGGGAGCTCTTAGGGAACCATGGTGAAAAAGGAAATATCCTCACATAATAACTACAGAGAAGCTTTCTGAGAGATTGCTTACTGATGTGTGACTTCATCACACAGAGTTCCACCCTTCCCTTCTTGGAACAGTTTGCTCACACTGTTGTCGTGGATTCCGCAAAGGTATATTTGGGAGCTTATTGAGGTCTCTGGTGAAAAAGGAAATATCCTCACATAATAACTAAAGAGCAGCTTTCTGAGAAACTGCACTTCCATGTGTGAATGTAATTCACAGAGTTACACGTTTCGCTTCAGTGATCAGTTTTTTAACACAGTTTTCTGGAAATCTGCAATTAGATACTTCATAGCGCAATGATACATACGGTGACAAAGGAAACATCCACAGATGAAAACTAGAAAGAAGCTTTCTTAGAAACTTCTTGGTGATGTGTGAATTCATCTCACAGAGAAACACTTATTTTTCGTGGAGCAATCCATTAACACTGTCTTTGAGGAACCTGAGAAGGGCTTCCTTGGAACGAATTGAGGCCGAACGCTGATAAAGGAATTTTCATCCGTTCAAAACCTAAAAGAAGCTTTCTGAGAAACTTCTGTCTCATCTGTGAGTTCATGCACAGACTTATAATTTAGACTTCAGGACGCAGTTTGCTAACACTCTTTTCGTGGAATCTGGAAAGTGATATTTGGGAGCCCATGGGGACCCATGCTGAAAAAGGAAATATCCTCACATAATAACTACAGAGAAGCTTTCTGAGAGATTGCTTTCCGATGGGTGACTTCATCACACAGAGTTCCACCCTTTCTTCTTGGAACAGTTTGCTGACACTGTTGTCGTGGATTCTGCAAAAGTATATTTGGGAGCTCATTGAGGGCCCTGGTGAAAAAGGAAATATCCTCACATAATAACGAAAGAGCAGCTTTCTGAGAAACTGCACTGCCATGTGTGAATGCAACTCACAGAGTTACACGTTTCTCTTCAGTGATCAGTTTGTTCACACAGTTTTCTGGAAATCTGCAATTAGATACTTCATAGCGCAATGAAACATACGGTGACAAAGGAAACATCCATAGATGAAAACTAGAAAGAAGCTTTCTTAGAAACTTCTTGGTAATGTGTGAATTCATCTCACAGATTTACACTTATGTTTCATGGAGCAGTCCATTAACACTGTCTTTGAGGAACCTGAGAAGGGCTTCCTTGGACCGCACTGAGGCCTAGGCTGATAAAGGAAATTTCATCCGTTCTAAAGGTGAAAGAAGCTTTCTGAGAAAGTTCTTTCTGTTCTGTGAGTTCATCTCATAGACTTATAATTTAGACTTCAGGAAGCAGTTTGTTAACACTCTTTTCGTGGAAACTGGAATGTGATATTTGGGAGCACATTGGGACCCATGGTGAGAAAAGAAATATCCTCACATAACAACTACAGAGAAGCTTTCTGAGAGATTGCTTTCTGATGTGAGACTTCATCACACAGAGGTCCACCCTTCCCTTCTTGGAACAGTTTCCTAACACTGTTGTCGTGGATTCTGCAAAGGTATATTTCCGAGCTCGTTGAGGGCTCTGGTGAAAAAGGAAATATCCTCACATAATAACTAAAGAGCAGCTTTCTGAGAAAGTGCACTGCCACGTGTGAATGCAACTCACAGAGTTACACGTTTCTCTTCAGTGATCAGTTTGTTAAAGCAATTTTCTGGAAATCTGCAATAAGATATTTCATAACGCAAAGATTCTTACGGTGACCAAGGAAACATCCACACATGAAAACTAGAAAGAAGCTTTCTTAGAAACTTCTTGGTGATGTGTGAATTCCTCTCACAGAGTTACACTTATGTTTCGTGGAGCAGTCCATTAACACTGTCTTTGAGGAACCTGAGAAGGGCTTCCTTGGATCGCATTGGGGCCTACGCTGAAAAAGGAAATTTCATCCGTTCAAAACGTGAAAGAAGCTTTCTGAGAAACTTCTTTCTGATCTGTGAGTTTATATCACAGACTTATAATTTAGACTTCAGGAAGCAGTTTGCTAACACTCTTTTCGTGGAAACTGGAAAGTGATATTTGGGAGCCCATAGGGACCCATGGTGAAAAATGAAATATCCTCACATAATAACTACAGAGAAGCTTTCTGAGAGATTGCTTTCTGATGTGTGACTTCATCACACAGAGTTACACCCTTCCCTTCTTGGAACAGTTTGCTAACATTGTTGTCATGGATTCTGCAAAGGTATATGTGGGAGCTCATTGAGGGCTCTGGTGAAAAAGGAAATATCCTCACAAAATAACGAAAGAGCAGCTTTCTGAAAAACTGCCCTGCCATGTGTGAATGCAACTCACAGAGTTCCACGTTTCTCTTCAGTGATCAGTTTGTTAACACAGGTTTCTGGAAATCTGCAATTAGATACTTCATAGCGCAATGAAACCTACGGTGACCAAGGAAACATCCACAGATGAAAACTAGAAAGAAACTTTCTTAGAAACTTCTTGGTGATGTGTGAATTCATCTCACAGAGTTACACTTATGTTTCGTGGAGCTGTCCATTAACACTGTCATCGAGGAACCTGAGAAGGGCTTCCTTGTATCGCATTGAGGCCTACGCTGATGAAGGAAATTTCATCCGTTGAAAACGTGAAAGAAGCTCTCTGAGAAACTTCTTTCTGATCTGTGAGTTCATCTCACAGACTTATAATTTAGACTTCAGCAAAAAGTTTGCTAACACTCTTTTCGTGGAAACTGGAAAGTGATATTTGGGAGCCCTTAGGGACCCATGGTGAAAAAGGAAATATCCTCACATAATAACTACAGAGAAGCTTTCTGAGAGATTGCTTTCTGATGTGTGACTTCATCACACAGAGTTCCACCCTTCCCTTCTTGGAACAGTTTGCTAACACTGTTGTTTTGGATTCTCCAAAGGTATATTTGGGAGCTCATTGAGGGCTCTGGTGAAAAAGGAAATATCATCACATAATAACAAAAGAGCAGCTTTTTGAGAAACTGCACTGCCATGGGTGAATGCAACTCACAGAGTTACACGTTTCTCTTCAGTGATCAGTTTGTTAACACAGTTTTCTGGATATCTGCAATTAGATACTTCATAGCGCAATGAAACTTACGGTGACAATGGAAACATCCACAGATGAAAACTAGAAAGAAGCTTTCTTAGAAACTTCTTGGTGATGTGTGAATTCATCTGACAGAGTTACAGTTATGTTTCGTGGAGCACTCCATTAACACTGTCTTTGAGGAACCTGAGAAGGCTTCCTTTGATCGCATTGAGGCCTACGCTGATAATGGAAATTTCATCCGTTCAAAACTTGAAAGAAGTTTTCTGGGAAACTTCTTTCTCATCTGTGAGTTCATCTCACAGACTTATAATTTAAACTTCAGGAAGCAGTTTGCTAACACTCTTTTCATGGAAACTGAAAAGTGATATTGGGAGCCCACAGGGACCCATGGTGAAAAAGGAAATATCCTCACATAATAACTACAGAGAAGCTTTCTGAGAGATTGATTTCTGATGTGTGACTTCATCACACAGAGTTCCACCCTTCCCTTCTTGGAACAGTTTGCTAACACCGTAGTCGCGGATTCTGCCATGGTATATTTTGGAGCTCATTGTGGGCTCAGGTGAAAAAGGAAATATCCTCACATAATAACTAAAGAGCAGCTTTCTGAAAAACTGCACCGCCATGGGTGAATGCAACTCAGAGAGTTACACGTTTCTCTTCAGTGATCAGTTTGTTAACAGAGTTTTCTGGAAATCTGCAATTAGATACTTCATAGCGCAATGAAACTTATGATGACAAAGGAAACCTCCACAGATGAAAACTAGACAGAAGCGTTCTTAGAAACCTCTTGGTGATGTGTGAATTCATCTCACAGAGTTACACTTATGTTTCGTGGAGCAGTCCATTAACACTGTCCTTGAGGAACCTGAGAAGTGCTTCCTGGATCGCATTGAGCCTACGACTGATAGAAGGAAATTTCATCGCTTCAAAAACGTGAAAGAAGCGCTTTCTGAGAAACTTCTTTCGGATCTGTGAGTTCATCTCACAGACTTATAATTTCGACTTCAGGAAGCAGTTTGCTAACACTCTTTTCGTGGAAACTGGAAATTGATATTTGGGAGCCCTTAGGGACAAATGGTGAAAAATGAAATATCCTCACATAATAACTACAGAGAAGCTTTCTGAGAGATTGCTTTCTAATGAGTGACTTCATCACATAGAGTTCCACCCCTCCCTTCCTGGAACAGATTGCTAACACTGTTTTCATGGACTCTGCAAAGGTATATTTGGGAGCTCATTGAGGGCCCTGGTGAAAAAGGAAATATCCACACATTATAACTAAAAAGCAGCTTTCTGAGAAACTGCACTGCCATGTGTGAATTGCAACTCCAGAGTTACACGTTCTCTTCAGTGATCCAGTTGTTAACAACAGTTTTCTGGAAATCTGCAATTAGATACTTCATAGCACAATGAACCTTACTGTGAGATAGGAAAACATCCACAGATGAAAACTAGAAAGAAGCTTTCTTAGACACTTCTTTGTGATGTGTGAATTCATACATCACAGAGTTACACTTATGTTTCGTGGAGCAATCTTTAAATTAACAAAACACTGTCTTTGAGGAAGCTTATAAGGGCTTCCTTGGGTCGCATTGAGGCCTATGCTGATAAAGGAAAGTTCATCCGTTGAAAACGTGAAAGAAGCTTTCTGAGAAACTTCTTTCTGAACTGTGATTCATCTCACAGACTTAATAAATTTAGACTTGGGAGGAAGCAGTTGCTAACACTATGTTCGTGGAAACTGGAAAGTGATATTTATTATCCCTTAGGACCCATGGTTGGAAAAGGCAAATATCCTCACATAATTACGATCAGGAGAAGGCTTTCTGAGAGATTGCTTTCTGATGTGTGACTTCATCACACAGAGTTCCACCCTTCCCTTCTTGGAACAGTTTGGTAACACTGTTGTCGTGGATTCTGCAAAGTTATATTTGGGAGCTCATTGAGGGCTCTGTTGAAAAAGGAAATATCCTCACATAATAACTAAAGAGCAGCTTTCTGAGAAACTGCACTGCATGTGTGAATGCAACTCACAGAGTTACATGTCTCTCTTCAGTGATCAGTTTGTTAACACAGTTTTCTGTTAATCTGCAATCAGATACTTCATAGCGCAATGAACCTTAGGGTGACAAAGTTAACATCCACAGACGAAAACTAGCAAGAAACTTTCCTAGAAACGTCTTGGTGATGTGTGAATTCATCTCAAAGAGTAACACTTATGTTTCGTGGAGCAGTCCATTAACACTGTCTTTGAGGAACCTGAGAAGTGCTTCCTGGATCGCATTGAGGCCTACGCTGATAAAGGAAATTTCATCGCTTCAAAACGTGAAAGAAGCTTTCTGAGAAACTTCTTTCGGATCTGTGAGTTCATCTCACAGACTTATAATTTCGACTTCAGGAAGCAGTTTGCTAACACTCTTTTCGTGGAAACTGGAAAGTGATATTTGAGAGCCCATTGGGACCCATGGTGAAAAAGGGAATATCCTCACATAATACCTACAGAGAAGCTTTCTGAGAGATTGCTTTCTGATGTGTCACTTCATCACACAGAGTTCCACACTTCCCTTCTTGCAACAGTTTGCTAACACTGTTGTCTTGGATTCTGCAAAGGTATATTTGGGAGCTCATTGAGGGCTCCGGTGAAAAAGGAAATATCCTCACATAATAACTAAAGAACAGATTTCTGAGAAACTGCAATGCCATGTGTGAATGCAACTCTCAGAGTTACACGTTTCTCTTCAGTGATCAGTTTGTTAACACAGTTGTCTGGAAATCTGCAGTTAGAACTTCATAGCGCAATGAACCTTACGGTGACAAAGGAAGCATCCACAG
>NC_044550.1:155581811-155649063 GCF_007565055.1 Rhinopithecus roxellana | reverse complement strand
GAATATCACTTTCCATTTCCACGAAAAGAGTGTTAGCAAACTGATTTCTGAAGTCTAAATTATAAGTCTGTGAGATGAACTCGAGATCAGAATGAAGTTCTCTCAGAAAGCTTCTTCACATTTTGAACGGATGAAATTTCCTTTATTATTGTTAGGCCTCATGCGATCCAAGGAAAGCCCTTCTCAGGTTCCTCAAGATAGTGTTAATGGACTTCTCCACGATACATAATGGTAACGTCTGTGAGATGATTCACAACATCACCAGAAGTTTCTAAGAAAGCTTCCTTCTGTTTTCATCTGTGGATTTTCCTTTGTCCCCGTAAGTTTAAATTGCACTAGAAGTATCTAATAGCAGATTTCCAGAAACTGTGTTATCAAACTGCTCACTGAAGAGAACGTGTAACTCTCGTGAGTTGCATTTCACACATGGCAGTGCAGTTTCTCAGAAAGCTGCTCTTTAGTTATTATGTGAGGATATTCCCTTTTTCACCAGCAGAGCCCTCAATGAGCTCCCGAAATATACCTTTGCAGAATCCACGCACAGTGTTAGCAAACTGTTCCAAGAAGGGAAGGTGGAACTCTGTGTGATGAGTCACACATCAGAAAGCAATCTCTCAGAAAGCTTCTCTGTGTTATTATGTGAGGATATTTCCTTTTTCACCATGGGTCCCTATGGTCTCCCAAATAGTCACTTTCCAGTTCCACGAAAAGAGTGTTAGCAAACTGCTTCCTGAAGTCTAAATTATAAGTCTGTGAGATGAACTCACAGATCAGAAAGAAGTTTCTCAGAAAGCTTCTTTCACGTTTGAAACGGATGAAATTTCCTTTATCAGCGTAGGCATCAATGCGATCCAAGGAAGCCCTTCTCAGGTTCCTCAAAGACAGTGTTAATGGACTGCTCCACGAAACATAAGTGTAACTCTGTGAGATGAATTCACACATCACCAAGAAGTTTCTAAGAAAGCTTCTTTCTAGTTTTCATCTGGGATGTTCCTTTGTCACTGTAAGGTTCATGGCGCTATGAAGTATCTAATTGCAGATTTCCAGAAAACCTCTGTTAACAAAACTGATCACTGAAGAGAAACGTGTAACTCTGTGCTTTGCATTCACACATGGCAATGCAGTTTCTCAGAAATCTGCTCTTTTGCTATTATGTGAGGATATTTCCTTTTCCACCAGAGCCCTCAATGAGCTCAAAATATACCTTTGCAGAATCCACGACAACAGTGTTAGCAACTGTTCCAAGAAGGGAAGGGTGGAACTCTGTGTGTTGAAGTCACACATCAGAAAGCAATCTCTCAGAAAGCTTCTCTGTAGTTATTATGTGATGCTATTTCCTTTTTCACCATGGGTGCATAAGGGCTCCCAAATATCACTTTCCATTTCCACGAAAAGAGTGTTAGCAAACTGCTTCCTGAAGTCTAAAATTATAAGTCTGTGAGATGAACTCACGATCAGAAAGAAGTTTCTCAGAAACCTTCTTTCACGTTTTGAACGGATGATATTTCCTTTATCAGCGTAGGCTTCAATGTGATCCAAGGAAGCCCTTCTCAGGATCCTCAAAGACAGTGTTAATGGACTGCTCCACGAAACATAAGTGTAACTCTGTGAGATGAATTCACACATCACCAAGAAATGTCTAAGAAAGCTTCTTTTAGTTTTCATCTGTGGATGTTTCCTTTGTCACCATAAGTTTCATTGCTCTATGAAGTATTTAATTGCACATTTCCAGAAATCTGTGTTAACAAACTGATCACTGAAGAGAAACGTGTAACTCTGTGAGTTGCATTCACACATGGCAGTGCAGTTTCTCAGAAAGCTGCTCTTTAGTTATTATGTGAGGATATTTCCCTTTTCACCAGAGCCCTCAATGAGCTCCCAAATATACCTTTGCAGAATCCACGACAACAGTGTTAGTAAACTGTTCCAAGAATGGAAAGGTGGAACTCTGTGTGATGAAGTCACACATCAGAAAGCAATCCCTCAGAAAGCTTCTCTGTAGTTATTATGTGAGGATATTTCCTTTTTCACCATGGGTCCCTAAGGGCTCCCAAATATCAGTTTCCAGTTTCCACGAAAAGAGTGTTAGCAAACTGCTTCCTGTAGTCTAAATTATAAGTCTGTGAGATGAACTCACAGATCAGAAAGAAGTTTCTCAGAAATCTTCTTTCACGTTTTGAACGCATGACATTTCCTTTATCAGATTAGGCCTCAATGCGATCCATGGAAGCCCTTCTCAGGTTCCTCAAAGACAGTGTAAATGGACTGCTCCACGAAACATAAGTGTAACTCTGTGAGATGAATTCACACATCACCAAGAAGTTTCAAAGAAAGCTTCTTTCTAGTTTTCATCTGTGGATATTTCCTTTGTCACCGTAGGTTTCATTGCGCTATGAAGTATCTAATTGCAGATTTCCAGAAAACTGTGTTAACAAACTGATCACTGAAGAGGAACGCGTAACGCTGTGACTTGCATTCACACATGGCAATGCAGTTTCTCAGAAAGCTGCTCTTTAGTTATTATGTGAGGATATTTCCTTTTTCACCAGAGCCCTCAATGAGCTCCCAAATATACCTTTCCAGAATCCGCGACAACAGTGTTAGCAAACTGTGCCAGATGGGAAGGGTGGAACTCTGTGTGATGAAGTCACACATCAGAAAGCAATCTCTCAGAAAGCTTCTCTGTAGTTATTATGTGAGGATATTTCCTTTTTCACCATGGTTCCCTGTGGGCTCCCAAATATCACTTTCCACTTTCCACGAAAAGAGTGTTAGCAAACTGCTTCCTGAAGTCTAAATTATAAGTCGTGAGATGAACTCACAGATCAGAAAGAAGTTTCTCAGAAAGCTTCTTTCACGTTTTGAACGGATGAAATTTCCTTTATCAGCGTAGGCCTCAATGCGATCCAATTTGGCCCTTCTCAGGATCCTCAAACACAGTGTTAGTGGACTGCTCCACGAAACATAAGTGTAACTCTGTGAGATGAATTCACACATCACCAAGAAATGTCTAAGAAAACTTCTTTTAGTTTTCATCTGTGGATGTTTCCTTTGGAACCGTAAGTTTCAATACGTTATGAAGTAACTAATTGCAGATTTCCAGAAAACTGTGTTAACAAACTGATCACTGAAGAGAAACCTGTTCCTCTGTGAGTTGCATTCACACATGCCAATGCAGTTTCTCAGAAAGCTGCTCTTTAGTTATTATGTGAGGATGTTTCCTTTTTCACCGGAGCCCTCAATGAGCTCCCAAATATACCTTTGTAGAATCCACGACAACAGTGTTAGCAAACTGTTCCAAGAAGGGTAGGTTGTAACTCTGTGTGATGAAGTCACACATCAGAAAGCAATCTCTCATAAAGCATCTCTGTAGTTATTGTGTGAGGATATTTCCTTTTTCACCATGGGTCCCTAAGGGCTCCCAAATATCACTTTCCAGATTCCACGAAAAGAGTGTTAGCAAACTGCTTCCTGAAGTCTAAATTATAAGTATGTGAGATAAACTCACAGATCAGAAAGAAGTTTCTCAGAAAGCTTATTTCACGTTTTGAACGGATGAAATTTCCTTTATCAGCGTAGGCCTCAATGCCATCCAAGGAAGCCCTTCTCAGGTTTCTCAAGGGCAGTGTCAATGGAGGGCTCCACGAAACTTAAGTGTAACTCTGTGAGATGAATTCACACATCACCAAGAAGTTTCTAAGAAAGCTTCTTTCTAGTTTTCATCTGTGGATGTTTCCTTTGTCACCGTAAGTTTCATTGCGCTATGATGTATCTAATTTCAGATTTCCAGAAAACTGTGTTAACAAACTGATCACTGAAGAAAAACGTGTATCTCTGTGAGTTTCATTCACACATGGCAGTGCAGTTTTTCACGAAGCTGCTCTTTAGTTAATAAGTGAGGATATTTCCTTTTTCACCAGAGCCCTCAATGAGCTCCCAAATATACCTTTGCAGAATCCACGACAACAGTGTTACCAAACTGTTCCAAGAAGGGAAGCGTGGAACTCTGTGAGATGAAGTCACACATCAGAAAGCAATCTCTCAGAAAGCTTCTCTGTAGTTATTATGTGAGGATATTTCCTTTTTCACCATGGGTCCCTAAGGGCTCCGAAACATCACTTTCCAGTTTCCACGAAAAGAGTGTTAGCAAACGGCTTCCTGAAGTCTAAACTATAAGTCTGTGAGATGAACTCACATATCAGAATGAAGTTTCTCAGAAAGATTCTTTCAGGTTTTGAACGGATGAAATTTCCTTTATCAGCGTAGGCCTCAATGCCATCCAAGGAAGCCCTTCTCAGGTTTCTCAAGGACAGTGTGAATGGACTGCTCCACGAAACATAAGTGTAACTCTGTGTGATGAATTCACACATCACCAAGAAGTGTCTAAGAAAGCTTCTTTCTAGTTTTCATCTGTGATTGCTTCCTTTGTCACCGTAAGTTTCATTGCGCTATGAAGTATCTAATTGCAGATTTCCAGAAAACTGTGTTAACACACTGATCACTGAAGAGAAACGTGTAACTCTGTGAGTTGCATTCACACATGACATTGCAGTTTCTCAGAAAGCTGCTCTTTAGTTATTATGTGAGGATATTTCTTTTTCACCAGAGCCCTCAATGAGCTCCCAAATATACCTTTGCAGAATCCGCGACAACAGTGTTCGCAAACTGTTCCGAGAAGGGAAGTGTGGAACTCTGTGTGATGAAGTCACACATCAGAAAGCAATCACTCAGAAAGCTTCTCTGTAGTTATTATGTGAGGATATTTCCTTTTTCACCATGGGTTCCTAAGGGCTCCCAAATATCACTTTCCAGATTCCACGAAAAGAGTGTTAGCAAACGGCTTCCTGAAGTCTAAACTATAAGTCTGTGAGATAAACTCACATATCAGAAAGAAGAGTCTCAGAAAAATTCTTTAACGTTTTGAACGGATGAAATTTCCTTTATCAGGGTAGGCCTCAATGCCATCCAAGGAAGCCCTTCTCAGGTTTCTCAAGGACAGTGTGAATGCACTGCTCCACGAAACATAAGTGTAACTCTGTGAGATGAATTCACACATCACCAAGAAGTTTCTAAGAAAGCTTCTTTCTAGCTTTCATTTGTGGATGTTTCCTTTGTCACCGTAAGTTTATTGCGCTATGAATTTCTAAATGCAGATTTCCAGAAAACTGTGTTAACAAGCTGATCACTGAAGAGAAACCTGTAAATCTGTGAGTTGCATTCACACATGGCAATACAGTTTCTCAGGAAGCTGCTCTTTAGTTATTATGTGAGGATATTTCCTTTTTCACCAGAGCCCTCAAAGAGCTCCCAAATATACCTTTGCAGAATCCACGACAACAGTGTTAGCAAACTGATCCAAGAAGGGAAGGGTGGAACTCTGTGTGATTAAATCACACGTCACAAAGCAATCTGTCAGAAAGCTTCTCTGTAGTTATTATGTGAGGATATTTACTTTTTCACCATGGGTCCCTAAAGGCTCCCAAATATCACTTTCCCGTTTCCACGAAAAGAGTGTTAGCAAACTGCTTCCTGAAGTCTAAATTATAAGTCTGTGAGGTGACCTCACAGAACAGAAAGAAGTTTCTCAGAAAGCTTATTTCACGTTTTGAACGGATGAAATTTCCTTTATCAGCGTAGGCCTCAATGCGATCCAAGGAAGCCCTTCTCAGGTTCCTCAAAGACAGTGTTAATGGACTGCTCCACGAAACATAAGTGTAACTCTGTGTGATGAATTCACACATCACCAAGAAGTGTCTAAGAAAGCTTCTTTCTAGTATTCATCTGTGGATGCTTCCTTTGTCACCGTAAGTTTCATTGCGCTATGAAGTATCTAATTGCAGATTTCCAGAAAACTGTGTTAACAAACTGATCACTGAAGAGAAACGTGTAACTCTGTGAGTTGCATTCTCACATGGCATTGCAGTTTCTCAGAAAGCTACTCTTTAGTTATTATGTGAGGATATTTCTTTTTCACCAGAGCCCTCAATGAGCTCCCAAATATACCTTTGCAGAATCCCCGACAACAGTGTTAGCAATCTGGTCCAAGAAGGGAAGTGTGAACTCGGTGTGATGAAGTCACACTTCAGAAAGCAATCTCTCAGAAAGCTTCTCTGTAGGTATTATGTGAGGATATTTCCTTTTTCACCAGAGCCCTCAATGAGCTCCCAAATATACCTTTGTAGAATCCACGACAACAGTGTTAGCTACTGTTCCAGGAAGGGAAGGGTGGAACTCTGTGTGATGAAGTCACACATCAGAAAGCAATCTCTCAGAAAGGTTCTCTGTAGTTATTATGTGAGGATATTTCCTTTTTCACCATGGGTCCCTAAGGGCTCCCAAATATCACTTTCCAGTTTCCACGAAAAGAGTGTTAGCAAACTGCTTCCTGAAATCTAAATTATACGTCTGTGAGATGAACTCACAGATCAGAAAGAAGTTCCTCAGAAAGCTTCTTTCACGTTTTGAACGGATCAAATTTCCTTTATCAGCGTAGGCCTCAATGCGATCCAAGGAGGCCCTTCTCAGGTTCCTCAAAGACAGTGTTAATGGACTGCTCCACGAAACATAAGTGTAACTCTGTGAGATGAATTCACACATCACCAAGAAGTTTCCAAGAAAGCTTCCTTCCAGTTTTCATTTGTGGATGTTTCCTTTGTCACCGTAAGGTTCATTGCGCTATGAAGTATCTAATTGCAGATTTCCAGAAAACTCTGTTAACAAACTGATCACTGAAGAGAAACGTGTAACTCTGTGAGTTGCACTCACCCATGGCAGTGCAGTTTCTCAGAAAGCTGCTCTTTAGTTATCATGTGAGGATATTTCCTTTTTCACCAGAGCCCTCAATGAGCTCCCAAATATACCTTTGCAGAATCCACGACAACAGTGTTAGCAAACTGTTCCAAGGAGGGAAGGGTGGAACTCTGTGTGATGAAGTCACACATCAGATAGCAATCTCTCAGAAAGGATCTCTGTAGTTATTTTGTGGGGATATTTCCTTTTTCATCATGGGTCCCTATGGGCTCCCAAATATCACTTTCCAGTTTCCACGAAAAGAGTGTTAGCAAACTGCTTCCTGAGGTCTAAATTATATGTCTGTCAGATGAACTCACAGATCAGATTGAAGTTTCTCAGAAAGCTTCTTTCACCTTCTGAAAGGATAAAATTTCCTTTATCAGCGTAGGCCTCAATGCGAGCCAAGGAAGCCCTTCTCAGCTTCCTTAAAGACAGTGTGAATGTACTGCTCGACGCAACATAAGTGTAACTGTGTGAGATGAATTCACACATCACCAAGAAGTTTCTAAGAAAGCTTCTTTCAAGTTTTCATCTGTGGATGTTTCCTTTGTCACCGTATGTTTCATTGCGCTATGAATTATCTAATTGCAGATTTCCAGAAAACTGTGTTAACCCACTGATCACTGAAGAGAAACGTTTAACTCTGTGAGTTGCATTCACATATGGCAGTGCAGTATCTCAGGATGTTGCTCTTTAGTTATTATGTGAGGATATTTCCTTTTTCACCAGAGCCCTCAATAAGCTCCCTAATAAACTTTTCCAGAATCCACGACAACAGTGTTAGCAAACTGTTCCAAGAAGGGAAGTGTGGAACTCTGTGTGATGAAGTCGCACATCAGAAAGCAATCTCTCAGAAAGCTTCTCTGTAGTTATTATGTGAGGATATTTCGTTTTTCACCCTGTTTCCCTATGGGCTCCCAAATATCACTTTTCAGTTTCCACGAAAAGAGTGTTAGCAAACTGCTTCCTGTAGTCTAAATTATAAGTCTGTGAGATGAAGTCACAGATCAGAAAGAAGTTTCTCAGAAAGCTTCTTTCACGTTTTGAACCGATGAATTTCCTTTATCAGCGTAGGCCTCAATGCGATCCAATGAAGCCTTTTTCAGGTTCCTCAAAGACAGTTTTAATGGACTGCTCCACAAAATATAAGTGTAACTCTGTGAGATGAATTCACACATCACCAAGAAGTTTCTAAGAAAGCTTCCTTCTAGTTTTCATCTGTGGATGTTTCCTTTGTCACCGTAAGGTTCATTGCGCTATGAAGTATCTAATTGCAGATTTACATAAAACTGTGTTAACAAACTGATCACTGAAGTAAAACGTATAACTCTGTGAGTTGTATTCACACATGGCAGGGCAGTTTCTCACAAAGCTGCTCTTTAGTTATTATGTGAGGATATTTCCTTTTTCACCAGAGCCCTCAATGAGCTTCCAAATATACCTTTGCAGAATCCACGACGACAGTGTTAGCAAACTGTTCCAAGAAGGCATGGTTGGAACTCTGTGTGATGAAGTCACACATCAGAAAGCAATCTCTCAGAAAGCTTCTCTGTAGTAATTATGTGAGGACATTTCCTTTTTCACCATGGGTTCCTGCGGCCTGCCAAAAATATCACTTTCCAGATTCCACGAAAAGAGTGTTTGCAAACTGCTTCCTGAAGTCTAAATTATGAGTCTGTGAGATGAAATCACAGATCAGAAAGAAGTTTCTCCTAAAGCTTCTTTCAAGTTTTGAAAGGATGGAATTTCCTTTATCAGCGTAGGCCTCAATGTGATCCAAGGAAGCCCTTCTCAGGATCCTCAAAGACAGTGTTAATGGACTGCTCCACGAAACACAAGTGTAACACCGTGAGATGAATTCACACATCACCAAGAAGTTTCTAAGAAAACTTCTTTCTAGTTTTCATCTGTGGATGTTTCATTGGTTACAATAAGTTTCATTGCGCTATGAAGTTTCTAATTGCATATTTCCAGAAAACTGTGTTAACAAACTGATCACTGAAGAGAAACGTGTAACTCTGTGAGTTGCATTCACACATGGCAGTGCAGTTTCTCAGACAGCTGCTCTTTAGATATTATGTGAGGATATTTCCTTTTTCACCAGAGCCCTCAATGAGCTCCCAATTATGCTTTGCAGAATCCACGACAACAGTGTTAGCAAACTGTTCCAAGAATGGAAGGGTAGAACTCTGTGTGATGATGTCACACATCAGAAAGCAATCTCTCAGAAAGCTTCTCTGTAGTGATTATGTGAGGATATTTCCTTTTTCACCCTGGGTCCCTATGCGCTCCAAAATAACACTTCTCAGTTTCCACGAAAAGAGTGTTAGCAAACTGCTTCCTGAAGTCTAAATTATAAGTCTGAGAGATGAACTCACAGATCAGAAAGAAGTTTCTCAGAAAGCTTCTTTTACGTTTTGAACGGATGAAATTTCCTTTATCAGCAGAGGCCTCAATGCGATCCAAGGAAGCCCTTCTCAGGTTCCCCAAAGACATTGTTAATGGACTGCTCCACGAAACATAAGTGTAACTCTGTGAGATGAATTCACACATCACCAAGAAGTTTCTAAGAAAGCTTCTTTCTTGTTTTCATCTGTGGATGTTTCCTTTGTCACCGTAAATTTCAATGCGCTATGAAGTATCTAATTGCAGATTTCCAGAAAACTGTGTTAACAAACTGATAACTGAAAAGAAACGTGTAACTCTGTGAGTTGCATTCACACATGGCAATGCAGTTTCTCAGAAAGCTTCTCTGTAGTTATTATGTGAGGATATTTCCTTTTTCACCATGGGCCCCTATGGGCTCCCAAGTATCACTTTAAAGATTCCACGAAAAGAGTGATAGCAAACTGCTTCCTGAGGTTTAAGTTATAAGTCTGTGAGATGAACTCACAGATCAGAAAGAAGTTTCTCAGAAAGCTTCATTCACGTTTTGAACGGATGACATTTCCTTTACCAGCGTAGGCCTCAATGCGATCCAAAGAAGCCCTTCTCAGTTTCCTCAAAGACAGTGTTAATGCACTGCTCCACGAAACATAAGTGTAACTCTGTGAGATGAACTCACACATCACCAAGAAGTTTCTAAGAAAGCTTCTATCTAGTTTTCCACTGAGTATATTTCCTTTGTCACCGTAAGCTTCATTGCGCTATGAAGTATCTAATTGCAGATTTCTAGAAAACTGTGTTAGCAAACTGATCACTGAAGAGAAACGTGTAACTCTGTGAGTTGCATTCACACATGGCAATGCAGTTTCTCAGAGAGCTTCTCTCCAGTTATTATGGGAGGATATTTGCTTTTTCACCATAGCCCTCAATGAGCTCCCAAATATCACTTTGCAGAATCCAGGACAACAGTGTTAGCAAACTGCTCCAAGAAGGGAAGGGTGGAACTCAGTGTGATGAAGTCACACATCAGAAAGCAATCTCTCAGAAAGCTTCTCTGTAGTTATTATGTGAGGATATTTCCTTTTTCACCCTGTTTCCCTATGGGCTCCCAAATATCACTTTACAGATTCCACGAAAAGAGTGTTAGCGAACTGCTTCCTGAGGTCTAAATTAAAAGTCTGTGAGATGAACTCACAGATCCGAAAGAAGTTTCTCAGAAAGTTTCTTTCACGTTTTGAACGGATGAAATTTCCTTTATCAGCGTAGGCCTCAATGCGATCCAAGGAAGCCCTTCTCAGGATCCTCAGAGACAGTGTTAATGGACTGCTCCACGACATATAAGTGTAACTCTGTGAGATGAATTCACACATCACCAAGAAGTGTCTAAGAAAGCTTCTTTATAGTTTTCATCTATGGATGTTTCATTTGTCACCGTAAGGTTCATTGCGCTATGAAGTATCTAATTGCAGATTTACAGAAAACTGTGTTAACAGACAGATCACTGAAAAGACACGTGTAACTCTGTGAGTTGCATTGACCCATGGCAGTGCAGTTTCTCAGAAAGCTGCTCTTTAGTTATTATGTGAGGATATTTTCTTTATCACCAGAGCCCTCAATGAGCTACCAAATATACCTTTGCAGAATCCACGACAACAGAGTTACCAATCTGTTCCAAGAAGGGGAGGTGGGAACTCTGTGTGATGAAGTCACACATCAGAAAGCAATCTCTCAGAAAGCTTCTCTGTAGTTATTATGTGAGAATATTTCCTTTTTCACCATTGGTCCCTATAGGCTCCCTAACATCACTTTCCAGTTTCCACGAAAAGAGTGTTAGCAAACTGCTTCCTGAAGTCTAAATTATAAGTCTGTGAGATGAACTCACAAATCAGAAAGAAGTTTCTCAGAAAGCTTCTTACAAGTTTTGAACGGATGAAATTTCCTTTATGAGAGGACTCAGTGCTATCAAGGAAGCCCTTCTCAGGTTCCTTAAAGACAGCGTTAATGGACTGTTCCACGAAACATAAGTGTAACTCTGTGAGATGAATTCACATATCACCAAGAAATGTCTAAGAAAGCTTCTTTCTAGTTTTCATCTGTGGATGTTTCCTTTGTCACCGTAAGTTTCATTGCGCTATGAAGTATCTAATTGCAGATTTCCAGAACACTGTGTTAACAAATGGATCACTGAAGAGAAACGTGTAACTCTGTGAGTTACATTCACACATGGCAGTGTAGTTTCTCAGAAAGCTGCTCTTTTGTTATTATGTGAGGATATTTCCTTTTTCACCAGAGCCCTCAATGAGCTCCCAAATATACCTTTGCAGAATCCACGACAACAGTGTTAGAAAACTGTTCCAAGAAGGGAAGGGTGGAACTCTGTGTGATGAAGTCAAACATCAGAAAGCAATCTCTCAGACAGCTTCTCTGTAGTTATTATGTGAGGCTATTTCCTTTTTCACCATGGGTCCCTAAGCGCTCCCAAATATCACTTTCCAGGTTCCATGAAAAGAGTGTTAGCAAACTGCTTCCTGAAGTCTAAATTATCAGACTGTGAGATGAACTCACAGATCAGAAAGAAGTTTCTCAGAAAGCTGCTTTCACGTTTTGAACGGATTTAATTTCCATTCTCAGCGTAGGCGTCAATGCAATCCAAGGAAGCCTTTCTCAGGTTCCTCAAAGACAGTGTTAATGGACTGCTCCATGAAACATAAGTGTCACTCTGTGAGATGAACTCACATATCACCAAGAAGTGTCTAAGAAAGCTTCTTTCTAGTTTTCATCTCTGCATGTTTCCTTTCTCAACGTAAGTTTCATTGCGCTATGAAGTATCTAATTGCAGATTTCCAGAAAACTGTGTTAACAAACTGATCACTGAAGAGAAACGTGTAACTCTGTGAGATACATTCACACATGGCAATGCAGTTTCTCAGAAAGCTTCTGTTTTTTTATTATGTGAGGATATTTCCTTTTTCAGCAGAGCCCTCAATGAACTCCCAAATATACCTTTGCAAAGTCCATGACAACAGTGTTAGCAAACTGTTCCAAGAAGGTAAGGGTGGAACTCTGTGTGATGAAGTCACACATCAGAAAGCAATCTCTCAGAAAGCTTCTCTGTAGTTATTATGTGAGGATATTTCCTTTTTCAACATGGGTCCCTATGGGCTCCCAAATATCACTTTACAGTTTCCACGAAAAGAGTGTTAGCAAACTGCTTCCTGTAGTCTAAATTATAACTCTGTGAGATGAACTCACAGATCAGAAAGAAGTTTCTCAGAAAGCTTCTTTCACTTTTTGAACACATGAAATTTCCTTTATCAGATTAGGCCTCAATGCAATCCATGGAAGCACTTCTCATGTTCCTCAAGGACAGTGTCAATGGACTGCTCCACGAAACATACGTGTAACTCTGTGAGATGAATTCACATATCACCAAGAAGTGTCTAAGAAGGCTTCTTTCTAGTTTTCATCTGTGGATGCTTCCTTTCTCACCGTAAGTTTCATTGCGCTATGAAGTATCTAATTGCAGATTTCCAGATAACTGTGTTAACAAACTGATCACTGAAGAGAAACGTGTAACTCTGTGAGTTACATTCACACATGACAGTGCAGTTTCTCAGAAAGCTGCTCTTTTGCTATTATGTGAGGATATTTCCTTTTTCACCAGAGCCCTCAATGAGCTCAAAATATACCTTTGCAGAATCCACGACAACAGTGTTAGCAAACTTTTCCAAGAAGGGAAGGGTGGAACTCTGTGTGATGAAGTCACACATCAGAAAGCAATCTCTCAGAAAGCTTCTCTGTAGTTATTATGTGAGGATATTTCCTTTTTCACCATGGGTCCCTGTGGGCTCCCAAATATCACGGTCCAGTTTCCACGAAAAGAGTGTTAGCAAACTGCTTCCTGAAATCTAAATTATAAGTCTGTGAGATGAACTCACAGATCAGAAAGAAGTTTCTCAGAAAGCTTCTTTCACGTTTTGAACGGATGAAATTTCCCTTATCAGCGTAGGCCTCAATGCAATCCAAGGAAGCCCTTCTCAAGTTCCTCAAAGACAGTGTTAATGGACTGCTCCACGAAACATAAGTGTAACTCTGTGAGATGAATTCACACATCACCAAGAAGTTTCTAAGAAAGCTTCTTTCTATTTTTCATCTGGGGATGTTTCCTTTGTCACTGTAAGGTTCATGGCGCTATGAAGTATCTAATTGCAGATTTCCAGAAAACTCTGTTAACAAAACTGATCACTGAAGAGAAACGTGTAACACTGTGAGTTGCATTCACACATGGCAATGCAGTTTCTCAGAAAGCTGCTCTTTTGCTATTATGTGAGGATATTTCCTTTTTCACCAGAGCCCTCAATGAGCTCAAAATATACCTTTGCAGAATCCAAGACAACAGTGTTAGAAAACTGTTCCAAGAAGGCAAGTGTGGAACTCTGTGTGATGAAGTCACACATCAGAAAGCAATCTCTCAGAATGCTTCTCTGTAGTTATTATGTGATGCTATTTCCTTTTGCACCATGGGTGCATAAGGGCTCCCAAATATCACTTTCCAGTTTCCACGAAAAGAGTGTTAGCAAACTGCTTCCTGAAGTCTAAATTATAAGGCTGTGAGATGAACTCACGGATCAGAAAAAGTTTCTCAGAAACCTTCTTTCAGGTTTTGAACGGATGAAATTTCCTTTATCAGCGTAGGCTTCAATGTGATCCAAGGAAGCCCTTCTCAGGATCCTCAAAGACAGTGTTAATGGACTGCTCCACGAAACATAAGTGTAACTCTGTGAGATGAATTCACACATCACCAAGAAATGTCTAAGAAAGCTTCTTTTAGTTTTCTTCTGTGGATGTTTCCTTTGTCACCGTAAGTTTCAATACGTTATGAAGTAACTAATTGCAGATTTCCAGAAAACTGTGTTAACAAACTGATCACTGTAGAGAAACCTGTACCTCTGTGAGTTGCATTCACACATTCCAATGCAGTTTAGCAGAAAGCTGCTCTTTAGTTATTATGTGAGGATATTTCCTTTTTCACCAGAGCCCTCAATGAGCTCCCAAATATACCTTTGCAGAATCCACGACAACAGTGTTAAAAACTGTTCCAAGAAGGGAAGGGTGGAACTCTGTGTGATGAAGTCACACATCAGAAAGCAATCTCTCAGAAAGCTTCTCTGTAGTTATTATGTGAGGATATTTCCTTTTTCAACATGGTTCCCTGTGCCTCCCAAATGTCACTTTCCAGGTTCCACGAAAAGAGTGTTAGCCAACTGCTTCCTGAAGTCTAAATTATAAGCCTGTGAGATGAACTCACAGATCAGAAAGAAGTTTCTCAGAAAGCTTCTTTCACGTTTTGAACGGATGAAATTTCCCTTATCAGCGTAGGCCTCAATGCAATCCAGGAAGACCTTCTCAGGCTCCTCAAAGACAGTGTTAAGGGAATGCTCCACGAAACATACGTGTAACTCTGTGAGATGAATTCACGCATCACCAAGAAGTTTCTAAGAAAGCTTCTTTCTTGTTTTCATCTGTGGATGTTTCCTTTGTCACCATAAGTTTCATTGCCCTATGAAGTATTTAATTGCACATTTCCAGAAATCTGTGTTAACAAACTGATCACTGAGGAGAAACGTGTAACTCAGTGAGTTGCATTCACACATGGCAGTGCAGTTTCTCACAAAGCTGCTCTTTAGTTATTATGTGAGGATATTTCCTTTTTCACCAGAGCCATCAATGAGCTCCCAAATATACCTTTGCAGAATCCACGACAACAGTGTTAGCAAACTGTTCCAAGAAGGGAAGGTTGTAACTCTGTGTGATGAAGTCACACATCAGAAAGCAATCTCTCAGAACGCTTCTCTGTAGTTATTATGTGAGGATATTTCCTTTTTCACCATGGGTCTCAATTTGCTCTCAAATATCACTTTCCAGTTTCCAGGAAAAAAGTGTTAGCAAACTGCTTCCTGAAGTCTAAATTATAAGTCTGTGAGATGAACTCACAGATCAGAAAGAAGTTTCTCAGAAAGCTTCTTTCACGTTTTGAACGGATGAAATTTCCTTTATCAGCGTAGGCCTCAATGCGATCCTAGGAAGCCCTTCTCAGCATCCTCAAAGACACTGTTAATGGACTGCTACACGAAACATAAGTGTAACTCTTTGAGATGAATTCACACATCACCAAGAAGTTTCTAAGAAAGCTTCTTGCTAGTTTTCATCTGTGGATGTTTCCTTTGTCACCGTAAGGTTCATTGCGTTATGAAGTATCTAATTGCAGATTTCCAGAAAACTGTGTTAACAAACTGATCACTGAAGAGAAACGTGTAACTCTCTGAGTTGCATTCACACATGGCATAACAGTTTCTCAGGAAGCTGCTCTTTAGTTATTATGTGAGGATGTTTCCTTTTTCACCGGAGCCCTCAATGAGCGCCCAAATATACCTTTGTAGAATCCACGACAACAGTGTTAGCAAACTGTTCCAAGAAGGGAAGGTTGTAACTCTGTGTGATGAA
Source organism: Rhinopithecus roxellana (assembly GCF_007565055.1). NCBI lineage: Eukaryota > Metazoa > Chordata > Mammalia > Primates > Cercopithecidae > Rhinopithecus > Rhinopithecus roxellana. Next base: position 155,633,382 of record NC_044550.1, on the reverse strand, counting down.
GTCACACATCAGAAAGCAATCTCTCATAAAGCATCTCTGTAGTTATTGTGTGAGGATATTTCCTTTTTCACCATGGGTCCCTAAGGGCTCCCAAATATCATTTTCCAGATTCCACGAAAAGAGTGTTAGCAAACTGCTTCCTGAAGTCTAAATTATAAGTATGTGAGATAAACTCACAGATCAGAAAGAAGTTTCTCAGAAAGCTTATTTCACGTTTTGAACGTATGAAATTTCCTTTATCAGCGTAGGCCTCAATGCCATCCAAGGAAGCCCTTCTCAGGTTTCTAAAGGACAGTGTCAATGGAGGGCTCCACGAAACTTAAGTGTAACTCTGTGAGATGAATTCACACATCACCAAGAAGTTTCTAAGAAAGCTTCTTTCTAGTTTTCATCTGTGGATGTTTCCTTTGTCACCGTAAGTTTCATTGCGCTAAGATGTATCTAATTTCAGATTTCCATAAAACTGTGTTAACAAACTGATCACTGAAGAAAAACGTGTATCTCTGTGAGTTTCATTCACACATGGCAGTGCAGTTTTTCACGAAGCTGCTCTTTAGTTAATAAGTGAGGATATTTCCTTTTTCACCAGAGCCCTCAATGAGCTCCCAATATACCTTTGCAGAATCCACGACAACAGTGTTACCAAACTGTTCCAAGAAGGGAAGCGTGGAACTCTGTGTGATGAAGTCACACATCAGAAAGCAATCTCTCAGAAAGTTTATCTGTAGGTATTATGTGAGGATATTTCCTTTTTCACCATGGGTCTCAATTTGCTCTCAAATATCACTTTCAGTTTCCAGGAAAAAAGTGTTAGCAAACTGCTTCCTGAAGTCTAAATTATAAGTCTGTGAGATGAACTCACAGATCAGAAAGAAGTTTCTCAGAAAGCTTCTTTCACGTTATGAACGGATGAAATTTCCTTTATCAGCGTAGGCATCAATGCGATCCAAGGGAGCCATTCTCAGGTTCCTCAAAGACAGTGTTAATGGACTGCTCCACGAAACATAAGTGTAACTCTGTGAGATGAATTCACACATCACCAGGAAGTTTCTAAGAATGCTTCTTTCTAGTTTTCATCTGTGGATTTTTCCTTTGTCACCATAAGTTTCATTGCGATATGAAGTATCTAATTGCAGATTTCCAGAAAACTGTGTTAACAAACTGATCACTGAAGAGAAACTTGTAACTCTGTGAGTTGCATTCACACATGGCAGTGCAGTTTTTCAGAAAGCTGCTCTTTAGTTACTATGTGAGGATATATCCTTTTTCACCAGAGCACTCAATGAGCTCCCAAATATACCTTTGCAGGATCAACGACAACAGTGTTAGCAAACTGTTCCAAGAAGGGAAGGGTGGAACTCTGTGTGATGAAGTCACACATCAGAAAGCAATCTCTCAGATAGCTTCTCTGTAGCTATTATGTGAGGATATTTCCTTTTTCACCTTGGGCCCTATGGGCTCCCAAATATCACTTTCCAGTTTCCACAAAAAGAGTGTTAGCAAACTGCTCCTGAAGTCTAAATTATAGTCTGTGAGATGAACTCACAGATCAGAAAGAAGTTTCTCAGAAAGTTTCTTTCACGTTTTGAACGGATGAAATTTCCTTTCTCAGCGTAGGCCTCAATGCGATCCAAGGAAGACCTTCTCAGGTTCCTCAAAGACAGTGTTAAAGGACTGTTCCAGGAAACATAAGTGTAACTCTGTGAGATGAATTCACACATCACCAAGAAGTTTCTATGAAAGCTTCTTTCTAGTTTTCATCTGTGGATGTTTCCTTTGTCACCGTAAGTTTCATTGCGCTATGAAGTATCTAATTGCAGATTTCCAGAAAACTGTGTTAACAAACTGATCACTGAAGAGAAACCTGTATCTCTGTGAGTTGCATTCACACATGGCAGTGCAGTTTCTCACAAAGCTGCTCCTTTGTTATTATGTGAGAATATTTTTTTTCACCAAGCCCTCAAAGAGCTCCCAGTATACCTTTGCAAAATCCACGACAACAGTGTTAGCAAACTGTTCGAAGAAGGGAAGGGTGGAACTCTGTGTGATGAAGTCACACATCAGAAAGCAATCTCTCAGAAAGCTTCTCTGTAGTTATTATGTGAGGATATTTCCTTTATCACCATGGGTCCCTAGGGGCTCCCAAATATCACTTTCCAGTTTCCACAAAAAGAGTGTTAGCAAACTGCTTCCTGAAGTCTAAATTATAAGTCGGTGAGATGAACTCACAGATCAGAAAGAAGTTTCTCAGAAAGCTTCTTTTACGTTTTGAACGGATGAAATTTCCTTTATCAGCGTGGGCCTCAATGCAATCCAGGAAGCCCTTCTCAGGTTCCTCAAAGACAGTGTTAATGGACTGCTCCACGAAACATAAATGTAACTCTGTGAGATGAATTCACATATCACGAAGAGGTGTCTATGAAAGCTTCTTTCTAGTTTTCATCTGTGGATGTTTCCTTTGTCACCGTATGTTTCATTGCGCTATGAATTATCTAATTGCATATTTCCAGAAAACTGTGTTACCAAACTGATCACTGAAGAGAAACGTGTAACTCTGTGAGTTGCATTCACACATGGCAGTGCAGTTTCTCAGAAAGCTGCTCTTTAGTTATTATGTGAGGATATTTCCTTTTTCACGAGAGCCCTCAATGAGCTCCCAAATATACCTTTGCAGAATCCACGACAACAGTGTTAGCAAACTGTTCCAAGAAGAGAAGGGTGGAACTCTGTGTGATGAAGTCACACATCAGAAAGTAATTACTCAAAAGCTTCTCTGTAGTTATTATGTGAGGATATTTCCTTTTTCACCATGGGTCCGTATGGGCTCCCATATATCACTTTCCAGTTTCCACGAAAAGAGTGTTAGCAAACTGCTTCCTGAAGTCTAAGTTTTAAGACTGTGAGATGAACTCACAGATCAGAAAGAAGTTTCTCAGAAAGCTTCTTTCACGTTTTGAACGGATGAAATTTCCTTTATCAGCGTAGGCCTCAATGCGATCCAAGGAAGCCCGTCTCAGGTTCCTCAAAGACAGTGTTAATGGACTGCTCCACGAAACAAAAGTGTAACTCTGTGAGATGAATTCACACATCACCAAGAAGTTTCTAAGAAATCTTCTTTGTAATTTTCATCTGTGGATGTTTCCTTTGTCACCGTAAAGTTCATTGCACTGCGAAGTTTCTAATTGCAGATTTCCAGAAAACTGTGTTAACACACTGATCACTGAAGAGAAACGTTTAACTCTGTGAGTTGCATTCACATATGGCAGTGCAGTATCTCAGGATGTTGCTCTTTAGTTATTATGTGAGGATATTTCCTTTTTCACCAGAGCCCTCAATAAGCTCCCTAATAAACTTTTCCAGAATCCACGACAACAGTGTTAGCAAACTGTTCCAAGAAGGGAAGTGTGGAACTCTGTGTGATGAAGTCGCACATCAGAAAGCAATCTCTCAGAAAGCTTCTCTGTAGTTATTATGTGAGGATATTTCGTTTTTCACCCTGTTTCCCAATGGGCTCCCAAATATCACTTTTCAGTTTCCACGAAAAGAGTGTTAGCAAACTGCTTCCTGTAGTCTAAATTATAAGTCTGTGAGATGAAGTCACAGATCAGAAAGAAGTTTCTCAGAAAGCTTCTTTCACGTTTTGAACCGATGAAATTTCCTTTATCAGCGTAGGCCTCAATGCGATCCAATGAAGCCTTTTTCAGGTTCCTCAAAGACAGTTTTAATGGACTGCTCCACAAAATATAAGTGTAACTCTGTGAGATGAATTCACACATCACCAAGAAGTTTCTAAGAAAGCTTCCTTCTAGTTTTCATCTGTGGATGTTTCCTTTGTCACCGTAAGGTTCATTGCGCTATGAAGTATCTAATTGCAGATTTACATAAAACTGTGTTAACAAACTGATCACTGAAGTAAAACGTATAACTCTGTGAGTTGTATTCACACATGGCAGGGCAGTTTCTCACAAAGCTGCTCTTTAGTTATTATGTGAGGATATTTCCTTTTTCACCAGAGCCCTCAATGAGCTCCCAAATATACCTTTGCAGAATCCACGACGACAGTGTTAGCAAACTGTTCCAAGAAGGGATGGTTGGAACTCTGTGTGATGAAGTCACACATCAGAAAGCAATCTCTCAGAAAGCTTCTCTGTAGTAATTATGTGAGGACATTTCCTTTTTCACCATGGGTTCCTGCGGCCTGCCAAAAATATCACTTTCCAGATTCCACGAAAAGAGTGTTTGCAAACTGCTTCCTGAAGTCTAAATTATGAGTCTGTGAGATGAACTCACAGATCAGAAAGAAGTTTCTCCTAAAGCTTCTTTCAAGTTTTGAAAGAATGGAATTTCCTTTATCAGCGTAGGCCTCAATGTGATCCAAGGAAGCCCTTCTCAGGTTCCTCAAAGACAGTGTTAATGGACTGCTCCACGAAACACAAGTGTAACACCGTGAGATGAATTCACACATCACCAAGAAGTTTCTAAGAAAACTTCTTTCTAGTTTTCATCTGTGGATGTTTCATTGGTTACAATAAGTTTCATTGCGCTATGAAGTTTCTAATTGCATATTTCCAGAAAACTGTGTTAACAAACTGATCACTGAAGAGAAACGTGTAACTCTGTGAGTTGCATTCACACATGGCAGTGCAGTTTCTCAGAAAGCTGCTCTTTAGATATTATGTGAGGATATTTCCTTTTTCACCAGAGCCCTCAATGAGCTCCCAATTATGCTTTGCAGAATCCACGACAACAGTGTTAGCAAACTGTTCCAAGAATGGAAGGGTAGAACTCTGTGTGATGATGTCACACATCAGAAAGCAATCTCTCAGAAAGCTTCTCTGTAGTGATTATGTGAGGATATTTCCTTTTTCACCCTGGGTCCCTATGCGCTCCAAAATAACACTTCTCAGTTTCCACGAAAAGAGTGTTAGCAAACTGCTTCCTGAAGTCTAAATTATAAGTCTGAGAGATGAACTCACAGATCAGAAAGAAGTTTCTCAGAAAGCTTCTTTTACGTTTTGAACGGATGAAATTTCCTTTATCAGCAGAGGCCTCAATGCGATCCAAGGAAGCCCTTCTCAGGTTCCCCAAAGACATTGTTAATGGACTGCTCCACGAAACATAAGTGTAACTCTGTGAGATGAATTCACACATCACCAAGAAGTTTCTAAGAAAGCTTCTTTCTAGTTTTCATCTGTGGATGTTTCCTTTGTCACCGTAAATTTCAATGCGCTATGAAGTATCTAATTGCAGATTTCCAGAAAACTGTGTTAACAAACTGATAACTGAAAAGAAACGTGTAACTCTGTGAGTTGCATTCACACATGGCAATGCAGTTTCTCAGAAAGCTTCTCTGTAGTTATTATGTGAGGATATTTCCTTTTTCACCATGGGCCCCTATGGGCTCCCAAGTATCACTTTAAAGATTCCACGAAAAGAGTGATAGCAAACTGCTTCCTGAGGTTTAAGTTATAAGTCTGTGAGATGAACTCACAGATCAGAAAGAAGTTTCTCAGAAAGCTTCATTCACGTTTTGAACGGATGAAATTTCCTTTACCAGCGTAGGCCTCAATGCGATCCAAAGAAGCCCTTCTCAGTTTCCTCAAAGACAGTGTTAATGCACTGCTCCACGAAACATAAGTGTAACTCTGTGAGATGAACTCACACATCACCAAGAAGTTTCTAAGAAAGCTTCTATCTAGTTTTCCACTGAGTGTATTTCCTTTGTCACCGCAAGCTTCATTGCGCTATGAAGTATCTAATTGCAGATTTCTAGAAAACTGTGTTAGCAAACTGATCACTGAAGAGAAACGTGTAACTCTGTGAGTTGCATTCACACATGGCAATGCAGTTTCTCAGAGAGCTTCTCTCCAGTTATTATGGGAGGATATTTGCTTTTTCACCATAGCCCTCAATGAGCTCCCAAATATCACTTTGCAGAATCCAGGACAACAGTGTTAGCAAACTGCTCCAAGAAGGGAATGGTGGAACTCAGTGTGATGAAGTCACACATCAGAAAGCAATCTCTCAGAAAGCTTCTCTGTAGTTATTATGTGAGGATATTTCCTTTTTCACCCTGTTTCCCTATGGGCTCCCAAATATCACTTTACAGATTCCACGAAAAGAGTGTTAGCGAACTGCTTCCTGAGTTCTAAATTAAAAGTCTGTGAGATGAACTCACAGATCCGAAAGAAGTTTCTCAGAAAGTTTCTTTCACGTTTTGAACGGATGAAATTTCCTTTATCAGCGTAGGCCTCAATGCGATCCAAGGAAGCCCTTCTCAGGATCCTCAGAGACAGTGTTAATGGACTGCTCCACGACATATAAGTGTAACTCTGTGAGATGAATTCACACATCACCAAGAAGTGTCTAAGAAAGCTTCTTTATAGTTTTCATCTATGGATGTTTCATTTGTCACCGTAAGGTTCATTGCGCTATGAAGTATCTAATTGCAGATTTACAGAAAACTGTGTTAACAGACAGATCACTGAAAAGACACGTGTAACTCTGTGAGTTGCATTGACCCATGGCAGTGCAGTTTCTCAGAAAGCTGCTCTTTAGTTATTATGTGAGGATATTTTCTTTATCACCAGAGCCCTCAATGAGCTACCAAATATACCTTTGCAGAATCCACGACAACAGAGTTACCAATCTGTTCCAAGAAGGGGAGGTGGGAACTCTGTGTGATGAAGTCACACATCAGAAAGCAATCTCTCAGAAAGCTTCTCTGTAGTTATTATGTGAGAATATTTCCTTTTTCACCATTGGTCCCTATAGGCTCCCTAACATCACTTTCCAGTTTCCACGAAAAGAGTGTTAGCAAACTGCTTCCTGAAGTCTAAATTATAAGTCTGTGAGATGAACTCACAAATCAGAAAGAAGTTTCTCAGAAAGCTTCTTACAAGTTTTGAACGGATGAAATTTCCTTTATGAGAGGACTCAGTGCTATCAAGGAAGCCCTTCTCAGGTTCCTTAAAGACAGCGTTAATGGACTGTTCCACGAAACATAAGTGTAACTCTGTGAGATGAATTCACATATCACCAAGAAATGTCTAAGAAAGCTTCTTTCTAGTTTTCATCTGTGGATGTTTCCTTTGTCACCGTAAGTTTCATTGCGCTATGAAGTATCTAATTGCAGATTTCCAGAACACTGTGTTAACAAATGGATCACTGAAGAGAAACGTGTAACTCTGTGAGTTACATTCACACATGGCAGTGTAGTTTCTCAGAAAGCTGCTCTTTTGTTATTATGTGAGGATATTTCCTTTTTCACCAGAGCCCTCAATGAGCTCCCAAATATACCTTTGCAGAATCCACGACAACAGTGTTAGAAAACTGTTCCAAGAAGGGAAGGGTGGAACTCTGTGTGATGAAGTCAAACATCAGAAAGCAATCTCTCAGACAGCTTCTCTGTAGTTATTATGTGAGGCTATTTCCTTTTTCACCATGGGTCCCTAAGCGCTCCCAAATATCACTTTCCAGGTTCCATGAAAAGAGTGTTAGCAAACTGCTTCCTGAAGTCTAAATTATCAGACTGTGAGATGAACTCACAGATCAGAAAGAAGTTTCTCAGAAAGCTGCTTTCACGTTTTGAACGGATTTAATTTCCATTCTCAGCGTAGGCGTCAATGCAATCCAAGGAAGCCTTTCTCAGGTTCCTCAAAGACAGTGTTAATGGACTGCTCCATGAAACATAAGTGTCACTCTGTGAGATGAACTCACATATCACCAAGAAGTGTCTAAGAAAGCTTCTTTCTAGTTTTCATCTCTGCATGTTTCCTTTCTCAACGTAAGTTTCATTGCGCTATGAAGTATCTAATTGCAGATTTCCAGAAAACTGTGTTAACAAACTGATCACTGAAGAGAAACGTGTAACTCTGTGAGATACATTCACACATGGCAATGCAGTTTCTCAGAAAGCTTCTGTTTTTTTATTATGTGAGGATATTTCCTTTTTCAGCAGAGCCCTCAATGAACTCCCAAATATACCTTTGCAAAGTCCATGACAACAGTGTTAGCAAACTGTTCCAAGAAGGTAAGGGTGGAACTCTGTGTGATGAAGTCACACATCAGAAAGCAATCTCTCAGAAAGCTTCTCTGTAGTTATTATGTGAGGATATTTCCTTTTTCAACATGGGTCCCTATGGGCTCCCAAATATCACTTTACAGTTTCCACGAAAAGAGTGTTAGCAAACTGCTTCCTGTAGTCTAAATTATAACTCTGTGAGATGAACTCACAGATCAGAAAGAAGTTTCTCAGAAAGCTTCTTTCACTTTTTGAACACATGAAATTTCCTTTATCAGATTAGGCCTCAATGCAATCCATGGAAGCACTTCTCATGTTCCTCAAGGACAGTGTCAATGGACTGCTCCACGAAACATACGTGTAACTCTGTGAGATGAATTCACATATCACCAAGAAGTGTCTAAGAAGGCTTCTTTCTAGTTTTCATCTGTGGATGCTTCCTTTCTCACCGTAAGTTTCATTGCGCTATGAAGTATCTAATTGCAGATTTCCAGATAACTGTGTTAACAAACTGATCACTGAAGAGAAACGTGTAACTCTGTGAGTTACATTCACACATGACAGTGCAGTTTCTCAGAAAGCTGCTCTTTTGCTATTATGTGAGGATATTTCCTTTTTCACCAGAGCCCTCAATGAGCTCAAAATATACCTTTGCAGAATCCACGACAACAGTGTTAGCAAACTTTTCCAAGAAGGGAAGGGTGGAACTCTGTGTGATGAAGTCACACATCAGAAAGCAATCTCTCAGAAAGCTTCTCTGTAGTTATTATGTGAGGATATTTCCTTTTTCACCATGGGTCCCTGTGGGCTCCCAAATATCACGGTCCAGTTTCCACGAAAAGAGTGTTAGCAAACTGCTTCCTGAAATCTAAATTATAAGTCTGTGAGATGAACTCACAGATCAGAAAGAAGTTTCTCAGAAAGCTTCTTTCACGTTTTGAACGGATGAAATTTCCCTTATCAGCGTAGGCCTCAATGCAATCCAAGGAAGCCCTTCTCAAGTTCCTCAAAGACAGTGTTAATGGACTGCTCCACGAAACATAAGTGTAACTCTGTGAGATGAATTCACACATCACCAAGAAGTTTCTAAGAAAGCTTCTTTCTAGTTTTCATCTGGGGATGTTTCCTTTGTCACTGTAAGGTTCATGGCGCTATGAAGTATCTAATTGCAGATTTCCAGAAAACTCTGTTAACAAAACTGATCACTGAAGAGAAACGTGTAACACTGTGAGTTGCATTCACACATGGCAATGCAGTTTCTCAGAAAGCTGCTCTTTTGCTATTATGTGAGGATATTTCCTTTTTCACCAGAGCCCTCAATGAGCTCAAAATATACCTTTGCAGAATCCAAGACAACAGTGTTAGAAAACTGTTCCAAGAAGGCAAGTGTGGAACTCTGTGTGATGAAGTCACACATCAGAAAGCAATCTCTCAGAATGCTTCTCTGTAGTTATTATGTGATGCTATTTCCTTTTGCACCATGGGTGCATAAGGGCTCCCAAATATCACTTTCCAGTTTCCACGAAAAGAGTGTTAGCAAACTGCTTCCTGAAGTCTAAATTATAAGGCTGTGAGATGAACTCACGGATCAGAAAAAGTTTCTCAGAAACCTTCTTTCAGGTTTTGAACGGATGAAATTTCCTTTATCAGCGTAGGCTTCAATGTGATCCAAGGAAGCCCTTCTCAGGATCCTCAAAGACAGTGTTAATGGACTGCTCCACGAAACATAAGTGTAACTCTGTGAGATGAATTCACACATCACCAAGAAATGTCTAAGAAAGCTTCTTTTAGTTTTCTTCTGTGGATGTTTCCTTTGTCACCGTAAGTTTCAATACGTTATGAAGTAACTAATTGCAGATTTCCAGAAAACTGTGTTAACAAAATGATCACTGTAGAGAAACCTGTACCTCTGTGAGTTGCATTCACACATTCCAATGCAGTTTAGCAGAAAGCTGCTCTTTAGTTATTATGTGAGGATATTTCCTTTTTCACCAGAGCCCTCAATGAGCTCCCAAATATACCTTTGCAGAATCCACGACAACAGTGTTAAAAACTGTTCCAAGAAGGGAAGGGTGGAACTCTGTGTGATGAAGTCACACATCAGAAAGCAATCTCTCAGAAAGCTTCTCTGTAGTTATTACGTGAGGATATTTCCTTTTTCAACATGGTTCCCTGTGGGCTCCCAAATGTCACTTTCCAGGTTCCACGAAAAGAGTGTTAGCCAACTGCTTCCTGAAGTCTAAATTATAAGCCTGTGAGATGAACTCACAGATCAGAAAGAAGTTTCTCAGAAAGCTTCTTTCACGTTTTGAACGGATGAAATTTCCCTTATCAGCGTAGGCCTCAATGCAATCCAGGAAGACCTTCTCAGGCTCCTCAAAGACAGTGTTAAGGGAATGCTCCACGAAACATACGTGTAACTCTGTGAGATGAATTCACGCATCACCAAGAAGTTTCTAAGAAAGCTTCTTTCTTGTTTTCATCTGTGGATGTTTCCTTTGTCACCATAAGTTTCATTGCCCTATGAAGTATTTAATTGCACATTTCCAGAAATCTGTGTTAACAAACTGATCACTGAGGAGAAACGTGTAACTCAGTGAGTTGCATTCACACATGGCAGTGCAGTTTCTCACAAAGCTGCTCTTTAGTTATTATGTGAGGATATTTCCTTTTTCACCAGAGCCATCAATGAGCTCCCAAATATACCTTTGCAGAATCCACGACAACAGTGTTAGCAAACTGTTCCAAGAAGGGAAGGTTGTAACTCTGTGTGATGAAGTCACACATCAGAAAGCAATCTCTCAGAACGCTTCTCTGTAGTTATTATGTGAGGATATTTCCTTTTTCACCATGGGTCTCAATTTGCTCTCAAATATCACTTTCCAGTTTCCAGGAAAAAAGTGTTAGCAAACTGCTTCCTGAAGTCTAAATTATAAGTCTGTGAGATGAACTCACAGATCAGAAAGAAGTTTCTCAGAAAGCTTCTTTCACGTTTTGAACGGATGAAATTTCCTTTATCAGCGTAGGCCTCAATGCGATCCTAGGAAGCCCTTCTCAGCATCCTCAAAGACACTGTTAATGGACTGCTACACGAAACATAAGTGTAACTCTTTGAGATGAATTCACACATCACCAAGAAGTTTCTAAGAAAGCTTCTTGCTAGTTTTCATCTGTGGATGTTTCCTTTGTCACCGTAAGGTTCATTGCGTTATGAAGTATCTAATTGCAGATTTCCAGAAAACTGTGTTAACAAACTGATCACTGAAGAGAAACGTGTAACTCTCTGAGTTGCATTCACACATGGCATAACAGTTTCTCAGGAAGCTGCTCTTTAGTTATTATGTGAGGATGTTTCCTTTTTCACCGGAGCCCTCAATGAGCGCCCAAATATACCTTTGTAGAATCCACGACAACAGTGTTAGCAAACTGTTCCAAGAAGGGAAGGTTGTAACTCTGTGTGATGAAGTCACACATCAGAAAGCAATCTCTCATAAAGCATCTCTGTAGTTATTGTGTGAGGATATTTCCTTTTTCACCATGGGTCCCTAAGGGCTCCCAAATATCATTTTCCAGATTCCACGAAAAGAGTGTTAGCAAACTGCTTCCTGAAGTCTAAATTATAAGTATGTGAGATAAACTCACAGATCAGAAAGAAGTTTCTCAGAAAGCTTATTTCACGTTTTGAACGTATGAAATTTCCTTTATCAGCGTAGGCCTCAATGCCATCCAAGGAAGCCCTTCTCAGGTTTCTAAAGGACAGTGTCAATGGAGGGCTCCACGAAACTTAAGTGTAACTCTGTGAGATGAATTCACACATCACCAAGAAGTTTCTAAGAAAGCTTCTTTCTAGTTTTCATCTGTGGATGTTTCCTTTGTCACCGTAAGTTTCATTGCGCTATGAAGTATCTAATTGCAGATTTCCAGAAAACTGTGTTAACAAACTGATCACTGAAGAGAAACGTGTAACTCTGTGAGTTGCATTCACACATGGCAATGCAGTTTCTCAGAAAGCTGCTCTTGAGTCATTATGTGAATATACTTTCTTTTTCACCAGAGCCCTCAATGAGCTCCCAAATATACCTTTGCAGAATCCACGACAACAGTGTTAGCAAACTGTTCCAAGAAGAGAAGGGTGGAACTCTGTGTGATGAAGTCACACATCAGAAAGTAATTACTCAAAAGCTTCTCTGTAGTTATTATGTGAGGATATTTCCTTTTTCACCATGGGTCCGTATGGGCTCCCATATATCACTTTCCACTTTCCACGAAAAGAGTGTTAGCAAACTGCTTCCTGAAGTCTAAGTTTTAAGACTGTGAGATGAACTCACAGATCAGAAAGAAGTTTCTCAGAAAGCTTCTTTCACGTTTTGAACGGATGAAATTTCCTTTATCAGCGTAGGCCTCAATGCGATCCAAGGAAGCCCGTCTCAGGTTCCTCAAAGACAGTGTTGATGGACTGCTCCACGAAACAAAAGTGTAACTCTGTGAGATGAATTCACACATCACCAAGAAGTTTCTAAGAAATCTTCTTTGTAATTTTCATCTGTGGATGTTTCCTTTGTCACCGTAAAGTTCATTGCACTGCGAAGTTTCTAATTGCAGATTTCCAGAAAACTGTGTTAACAAACTGATCACTGAAGAGAAACGTGAAAATCTGTGAGTTGCATTCACACATGGCAGTGCAGTTTCTCAGAAAGCTGCTCTTTAGTCATTGTGTCAGGATATTTTCTTTTTCACCAGAGCCCTCAATGAGCTCCCAAATATACCTTTGCAGAATCCACGACAACAGTGTTAGCAAACTGTTCCAAGAAGGGAAGGGTGGAACTCTGTGTGATGAAGTCACACATCAGAAAGCAATTACTCAGAAAACTTCTCTGTAGTTATTATGTGAGGATATTTCCTTTTTCACCATGGGTCCCTATGGGCTCCCAAATATCACTTTCCACTTTCCACGAAAAGAGGGTTAGCAAACTGCTTCCTGAAGTCTAAATTATAAGTCTGTGAGATGAACTCACAGATCAGAGAGAACTTTTTCAGAAAGCTTCTTTCACGTTTTGAACGGATGAAATTTCCTTTATCAGCGTAGGCCTCAATGCGATCCAAGGAAGCCCTTCTCAAATTCCTCAAAGACAGTGTTAATGGACTGCTCCACGAAACATAACTGTAACCCTGTGAGATGAATTCACACATCACCAAGAAGTTTCTAAGAAAGCTTCTTTCTAATTTTCATCTGTGGATGTTTCCTTTGTCACCGTAAGGTTCATTGCGCTATGAATTATCTCATTGCAGATTTCCAGAAAACTGTGTTAACAAACTGATAACTGAAGAGAAACGTGTAACTCTGTGAGTTGCATTCACACATGGCAGTACAGTTTCTCAGAAAGCTGCTCTTTAGTTATTATGTGAGGATATTTCCTTTTTCACCAGAGCCCTCAATGAACTCCACCATAAACCTTGGCAGAATCCACCACAACAGTGTTAGCAAACTGTTCAAAGAAGGGAAGGGTCGAACTCTGTGTGATGAAGTCACACATCAGAAAGCAATGTCTCAGAAAGCATCTCTGTAGTTAATATGTGAGGATATTTCCTTTTTCACCATGGGTCGCTAAGGGCTCCCACATATCACTTTCCAGTTTCCACGAAAAGAGCATTAGCAAACTGCTTCCTGAAGTCTAAATTATAAGTCTGTGGGATGAACTCACAGATCAGAAAGAAGTTTCTCAGAAAGCTTCTTTCACGTTTTGAACGGATGAAATTTCCTTTATCAGTGTAGGCTTCAATGCGATCCAAGGAAGCCCTTCTCAGGTTCCTCAATGACAGTGTTAATGGACTGCTCCAAGAAACATAAGTGTAACTCTGTGAGATGAATTCACACATCACCAAGAAGTTTCTAGGAAAGCTTCTTTCTAGTTTTCATCTGTGGATGTTTCCTTTGTCACCGTAAGATTCATTGCGCTATGAAGTATCTAATTGCAGATTTCCAGAAAACTGTGTTAACAAACTGATCAGTGAAGAGAAACGTGTAACTCTGTGAGTTGCATTCACACATGGCAGTGTAGTTTCTCAGAAAGCTGCTCTTTAGTTATTATGTGACGATATTTCCTTTTTCAACAGAGCCCTCAATGAGCTAGCAAATATACCTTTGCAGAGTCCATGACAACAGTGTTAGCAAACTGTTCCAAGAAGGGAAGGGTGGAACTCTGTGTGATGAAGTCACACATCAGAAAGCAATCTCTCAGAAAGCTTCTCTGTAGTTATTATGTGAGGATATTTCATTTTTCACCATGGGTCCCTAAGGGCTCCCTAATATCACTTTCCACTTTCCACGAAAAAAGTGTTAGCAAACTGCTTCCTGAATTCGAAATTATAAGTCTGTGAGATGAACGCACAGATAAGAAAGAAATTTCTCAGAAAGCTTCTGTCACGTTTTGAACGGATGAAATATCCTTTATCTGCGTAGGCCTCAAAGCAATCCAGGAAGCCCTACTCAGGTTCCTCAAAGACAGTGTTAATGGACTGCTCCACGAAAAATAAGTGTAACTCTGTGAGATGAATTCACACATCACCAAGAAGTTTCTAAGAATGCTTCTTTCTCGGTCTCATCTGTGGATGTTTCTTTGTCACCGTAAGGTTCATTGCGCTATGAAGTATCTAATTGCAGATTTCCAGAAAACTGTGTTAACAAACTGATCACTGAAGACAAACGTGTACCTCTGTGAGTTGCATTCACACATGGTAGTGCAGTCTCTCAGAAAGCTGCTCTTTAGTTATTATGTGAGGATATTTCCTTTTTCACCAGAGCCCTCAATGAGCTCCCAAATATACCATTGCAGAATCCACGACAACAGTGTTAGCAAGCTCTTCCAACAAGGGAAAGGTTTAACTCTGTGTGATGAAGTCACACATCAGAAATCAATCTCTCAGAAAGCTTCTCTGTAGTTTTTATTTGAGGATATTTCCTTTTTCACCATGGGTCCCTATGGGCTCCCAAATATCACTTTCCAGTTTCCACGAAAAAAGTGTTAGCAAACTGCTTCCTGAAGTCGAAATTGTAAGTCTGTGAGATGAACTCACAGATCAGAAAGAAGTTTCTCAGAAAGCTTCTTTCACGTTTTGAACGGATGAAATATCCCTTATCAGCGTAGGCCTCAATGCAATCCAGGAAGCCCTTCTCAGGTTCCTCAAAGACAGTGTTAATGGACTGCACCACGAAACATAAGTGTAACCCTGTGAGATGAATTCACACATCACCAAGAAGTTTCTAAGAAAGCTTCTTGTAGTTTTCATCTGTGGATGTTTCCTTTGTCACCGTAAGGTTCATTGCGCTATGAAGTATCTAATTGCAGACTTCCAGAAAACTGTGTTAACAAACTGATCACTGAAGAGAAACGTGTAACTCTGTGAGTTGTATTTTCACATGGCAATGCAGTTTCTCAGAAAGCTGCTCTTTAGTTATTATGTGAGGATGTTTCCTTTTTCACCAGAGCCCTCAATGAGATCCCAAATATACCTTTGCAGAATCCATGACAACAGTGTTAGCAAACTGTTCCAAGAAGTGAAGGGTGGAACTCTGTGTGATTAAGTCACACATCAGAAAGCAATCTCTCAGAAAGCATCTCAGTAGTTATTATGTGAGGATATTTCCTTTTTCGCCATGGGTCCTTGTGGGCTCCCAAATATCACTTTCCAGTTTCCACGAAAAGAGTGTTAGCAAACTGCTTCCTGAAGTCAAAATTATAAGTCTGTGAGATGATCTCACAAATCAGAAAGAAGTTTCTCAGAAAGCTTCTTTCACATTTTGAACGGATGAAATTTCCTTTATCAGCGTAGCCCTCAATGCGATCCAAGGAAGCCCTTCTCAGGTTCCTCAACGACAGTGTTAATGGACTGCTACAGTAAAATAAGTGTAACTCTGTGAGATGAATTCACACATCACCAAGAAGTTTCTACGAAAGCTTCTTTCTAGTTTTCATCTGAGGAAGTTTCCTTTGTCTCCGTAAGGTTCATTGCGCTATGAAGTATCTAATTGCAGATTTCCAGAAAACTGTGTTAACAAACTGATCACTGAAGAGAAACGTGTAACTCTGTGAGTTCCATTCTCACATGGCAATGCAGTTTCTCACAAAGCTGCTCTTTAGTTTTTATGTGAGGATGTTTCCTTTTTCACCAGAGCCCTCAATGAGCTCCCAAATATACCTTTGCAGAATCCACGACAACAGTGTTAGCAAACTGTTCCAAGAAAGGAAGGTTGGAACTCTGTGTGGTGAAGTCACACATCATAAAGCAATGTCTCAGAAAGCATCTCTGTAGTTATTATGTGAGGATATTTTCTTTTTCACCATGGGTCCCTAAGGGCTCCCAAATATCACTTTCCAGTTTCCACGAAAAGAGTGTTAGCAAACTGCTTCCTGAAGTCTAAATTATAAGTCTGTGAGATGAACTCACAGATCAGAAAGAAGTTTCTCAGAAAGCTTCTTTCACGTTTTGAACGGATGAAATTTCCTTTATCAGCGTAGGCCTCAATGCGATCCAAGGAAGCCCTTCTCAGCTTCCTCAAAGACAGTGTTAATGGACTGCTCCACGAAACATAAGTGTAACTCTGTGAGATGAATTCACACATCACCAAGAAGTTTCTAAGAAAGCTTCTTTCTAGTTTTCATCTGTGGATGTTTCCTTTGTCACCGTAAGTTTCATTGCGCTATGAAGTATCTAATTGCAGATTTCCAGAAAACTGTGTTAACAAACTGATCACTGAAGAGAAACGTGTAACTCTGTGAGTTGCATTCACACATGGCAATGCAGTTTCTCAGAAAGCTGCTCTTGAGTCATTATGTGAATATACTTTCTTTTTCACCAGAGCCCTCAATGAGCTCCCAAATATACCTTTGCAGAAACCACGACAACAGTGTTAGCAAACTGTTTCAAGAAGGGAAGTGTGGAACTCTGTGTGATGAAGTCACACATCAGAAAGCAATCTCTCAGACAGCTTCTCTGTAGTTATTATGTGAGGATATTTCCTTTTTCCCCATGGGTCCCTAGGGGCTCCCAAATATCACTTTCCAGTTTCCACGAAAAGAGTGTTAGCAAACTGCTTCCTGAAGTCTAAATTAAAAGTCGGTGAGATGAACTCACAGATCAGAAAGAAGTTTCTCAGAAAGCTTCTTTTACGTTTTGAACGGATGAAATTTCCTTTATCAGCGTAGGCCTCAATGCAATCCAGGAAGCCCTTCTCAGGATCCTCAAAGACAGTGTTAATGGACTGCTCCACGAAACATAAATGTAACTCTGTGAGATGAATTCACATATCACCAAGAGGTGTCTATGAAAGCTTCTTTCTAGTTTTCATCTGTGGATGTTTCCTTTGTCACCGTATGTTTCATTGCGCTATGAATTATCTAATTGCAGATTTCCAGAAAACTGTGTTACCAAACTGATCACTGAAGAGAAACGTGTAACTCTGTGAGTTGCATTCACACATGGCAGTGCAGTTTCTCGGAAAGCTGCTCTTTAGTTATTATGTGAGGATATTTCCTTTTTCACCAGAGCCCTCAATGAGCTCCCAAATATACCTTTGCAGAATCCACGACAACAGTGTTAGCAAACTGTTCCAAGAAGAGAAGGGTGGAACTCTGTGTGATGAAGTCACACATTGGAAAGTAATTACTCAAAATCTTCTCTGTAGTTATTATGTGAGGATATTTCCTTTTTCACCATGGGTCCGTATGGGCTCCCATATATCACTTTCCAGTTTCCACGAAAAGAGTGTTAGCAAACTGCTTCCTGAAGTCTAAGTTTTAAGTCTGTGAGATGAACTCACAGATCAGAAAGAAGTTTCTCAGAAAGCTTCTTTCACGTTTTGAACGGATGAAATTTCCTTTATCAGCGTAGGCCTAAATGCGATCCAAGGAAGCCCTTCTCAGGTTCCTCAAAGACAGTGTTAATGGACTACTCCACGAAACAAAAGTGTAACTCTGTGAGATGAATTCACACATCACCAAGAAGTTTCTAAGAAATCTTCTTTGTAATTTTCATCTGTGGATGTTTCCTTTGTCACGGTAAAGTTCATTGCACTGCGAAGTATCTAATTGCAGATTTCCAGAAAACTGTGTTAACAAACTGATCACTGAAGAGAAACGTGTAACTCTGTGCGTTGCATTCACACATGGCAGTGCAGTTTCTCAGAAAGCTGCTCTTTAGACATTGTGTCAGGATATTTTCTTTTTCACCAGAGCCCTCAATGAGCTCCCAAATATACCTTTGCAGAATCCACGACAACAGTGTTAGCAAACTGTTCCAAGAAGGGAAGGGTGGAACTCTGTGTGATGAAGTCACACATCATAAAGCAATGTCTCAGAAAGCATCTCTGTAGTTATTATGTGAGGATATTTCCTTTTTCACCATGGGTCCCTAAGGGCTCCCAAATATCACTTTCCAGTTTCCACGAAAAGAGTGTTAGCAAACTGCTTCCTGAAGTCTAAATTATAAGTCTGTGAGATGAACTCACAGATCAGAAAGAAGTTTCTCAGAAAGCTTCTTTCACGTTTTGAACGGATGAAATTTCCTTTATCAGCGTAGGCCTCAATGCGATCCAAGGAAGCCCTTCTCAGCTTCCTCAAAGACAGGGTTAATGGACTGCTCCACGAAACATAAGTGTAACTCTGTGAGATGAATTCACACATCACCAAGAAGTTTCTAAGAAAGCTTCTTTCTAGTTTTCATCTGTGGATGTTTCCTTTGTCACCGTAAGTTTCATTGCGCTATGAAGTATCTAATTGCAGATTTCCAGAAAACTGTTTTAACAAACTGATCACTGAAGAGAATCGTGTAACTCTGTGAGTTGCATTCACACATGGCACTGCAGTTTCTCAGAAAGCTGCTCTTTAGCTATTTTGTGAGGATATTTCCTTTTTCACCAGAGCCCTCAATGAGCTCCCAAATATCCCTTTGCAGAATCCACGACAACAGTGTTAGCAAACTGTTCCAAGAAGGGAAGGGTGGAACTCTGTGTGATGAAGTCACACATTAGAAAGCAATTACTCAGAAAACTTCTCTGTCGTTATTATGTGAGGATATTTCCTTTTTCACCAAGGGTCCCTATGGGCTCCCAAATATCACTTTCCAGTTTCCACGAAAAGAGGGTTAGCAAACTGATTCCTGAAGTCTAAATTATAAGTCTGTGAGATGAACTCACAGATCAGAAAGAAGTTTCTCAGAAAGCTTCTTTCACGTTTTGAACGGATGAAATTTCCTTTATCAGCGTAGGCCTCAATGCGATCCAAGGAAGCCCTTCTCAGCTTCCTCAAAGACAGTGTAAATGGACGGCTCCACGAAACATAACTGTAACTCTGTGAGATGAATTCACACATCACCAAGAAGTTTCTAAGAAAGCTTCTTTCTAGTTTTCATCTGTGGATGTATCCTTTGTCACCGTAAGGTTCATTGGGCTATGAAGTATCTAACTACAGATTTCCAGAAAACTGTGTTAACAAACTGATCACTGAAGAGAAACGTGTAACTCTGTGAGTTGCATTCACACATGGCAATGCAGTTTCTCAGAAAGCTGCTCTTGAGTCATTATGTGAATATACTTTCTTTTTCACCAGAGCCCTCAATGAGCTCCCAAATATACCTTTGCAGAAACCACGACAACAGTGTTAGCAAACTGTTTCAAGAAGGGAAGTGTGGAACTCTGTGTGATGAAGTCACACATCAGAAAGCAATCTCTCAGACAGCTTCTCTGTAGTTATTATGTGAGGATATTTCCTTTTTCCCCATGGGTCCCTAGGGGCTCCCAAATATCACTTTCCAGTTTCCACGAAAAGAGTGTTAGCAAACTGCTTCCTGAATTCTAAATTAAAAGTCGGTGAGATGAACTCACAGATCAGAAAGAAGTTTCTCAGAAAGCTTCTTTTACGTTTTGAACGGATGAAATTTCCTTTATCAGCGTAGGCCTCAATGCAATCCAGGAAGCCCTTCTCAGGATCCTCAAACACAGTGTTAATGGACTGCTATACGAAACATAAATGTAACTCTGTGAGATGAATTCACATATCACCAAGAGGTGTCTATGAAAGCTTCTTTCTAGTTTTCATCTGTGGATGTTTCCTTTGTCACCGTATGTTTCATTGCGCTATGAATTATCTAATTGCAGATTTCCAGAAAACTGTGTTACCAAACTGATCACTGAAGAGAAACGTGTAACTCTGTGAGTTGCATTCACACATGGCAGTGCAGTTTCTCAGAAAGCTGCTCTTTAGTTATTATGTGAGGATATTTCCTTTTTCACCAGAGCCCTCAATGAGCTCCCAAATATACCTTTGCAGAATCCACGACAACAGTGTTAGCAAACTGTTCCAAGAAGAGAAGGGTGGAACTCTGTGTGATGAAGTCACACATCAGAAAGTAATTACTCAAAATCTTCTCTGTAGTTATTATGTGAGGATATTTCCTTTTTCACCATGGGTCCGTATGGGTTCCCATATATCACTTTCCAGTTTCCACGAAAAGAGTGTTAGCAAACGGCTTCCTGAAGTCTAAATTTTAAGTCTCTGAGATGAACTCTCAGATCAGAAAGAAGTTTCTCAGAAAGCTTCTTTCACGTTTTGAACGGATGAAATTTCCTTTATCAGCGTAGGCTTCATGCGATCCAATGAAGCCCTTCTCAGGTTCCTCAACGACAGTGTTAATGGACTGCTACACGAAAAATAAGTGTAAATCTGTGAGATGAATTTACACATCACCAAGAAGTTTCTAAGAAAGCTTCTTTGTAGTTTTCATCTGTGGATGTTTCCTTTGTCACTGTAAGGTTCTTTGCGCTATGAAGTATCTAATTGTAGACTTCCAGAAAACTGTGTTAACAAACTGATCACTGAAGAGAAACGTGTAACTCTGTGAGTTGCATTCTCACATGGCAATGCAGTCTCTCAGAAAGCTGCTCTTTAGTTGTTATGTGAGGATGTTTCCTTTTTCACCAGAGCCCTCAGTGAGCTCCCAAATATACCTTTGCAGAATCCATGACAACAGTGTTAGCAAACTGTTCCAAGAAGTGAAGGGTGGAACTCTGTGTGATTAAGTCACACATCAGAAAGCAATCTCTCAGAAAGCATCTCAGTAGTTATTATGTGAGGATATTTCCTTTTTCACCATGGGTCCTTGTGGGCTCCCAAATATCACTTTCCAGTTTCCACGAAAAGAGTGTTAGCAAACTGCTTCCTGAAGTGTAAATTATAAGTCTGTGAGATGAACTCACAGATCAGAAAGAAGTTTCTCAGAAAGCTTCCTTCACGTTTTGAACGGATGAAATTTCCTTTATCAGCGTAGGCTTCAATGCGATCCAATGAAGCCCTTCTCAGGTTCCTCAACGACAGTGTTAATGTACTGCTACACGAAAAGTAAGTGTAAATCTGTGAGATGAATTTACACATCACCAAGAAGATTCTAAGAAAGCTTCTTTGTAGTTTTCATCTGTGGATGTTTCCTTTGTCACCATAAGGTTCATTGCGCTATGAAGTATCTAATTGCAGACTTCCAGAAAACTGTGTTAACAAACTGATCACTGAAGAGAAACGTGTAACTCTGTGAGTTGCATTTTCACATGGCAATGCAGTTTCTCAGAAAGCTGCTCTTTAGTTATTATGTGAGGATGTTTCCTTTTTTACCAGAGCCCTCAATGAGCTCCCAAATATACCTTTGCAGAATCCATGACAACAGTGTTAGCAAACTATTCCAAGAAGTGAAGGGTGGAACTCTGTGTGATTAAGTCACACATCAGAAAGCAATCTCTCAGAAAGCATCTCAGTAGTTATTATGTGAGGATATTTCGTTTTTCACCATGGGTCCTTGTGGGCTCCCAAATATCACTTTCCAGTTTCCACGAAAAGAGTGTTAGCAAACTGCTTCCTGAAGTCTAAATTATAAGTCTGTGAGATGAACTCACAAATCAGAAAGAAGTTTCTTAGAAAGCTTCTTTCACGTTTTGAACGGATGAAATTTCCTTTATCAGCGTAGCCCTCAATGCGATCCAAGGAAGCCCTTCTCAGGTTCCTCAACGACAGTGTTAATGGACTGCTACACGAAAAATAAGTGTAACTCTGTGAGATGAATTCACACATCACCAAGAAGTTTCTACGAAAGCTTCTTTCTAGTTTTCATCTGAGGAAGTTTCCTTTGTCACCGTAAGGTTCATTGCGCTATGAAGTATTTAATTGCAGATTTCCAGAAAACTGTGTTAACAAACTGATCACTGAAGAGAAACGTGTAACTCTGTGAGTTCCATTCTCACATGGCAATGCAGTTTCTCACAAAGCTGCTCTTTAGTTTTTATGTGAGGATGTTTCCTTTTTCACCAGAGCACTCAATGAGCTCCCAAATATACCTTTGCAGAATCCACGACAACAGTGTTAGCAAACTGTTCCAAGAAAGGAAGGTTGGAACTCTGTGTGATGAAGTCACACATCATAAAGCAATGTCTCAGAAAGCATCTCTGTAGTTATTATGTGAGGATATTTCCTTTTTCACCATGGGTCCCTAAGGGCTCCCAAATATCACTTTCCAGTTTCCACGAAAAGAGTGTTAGGAAACTGCTTCCTGAAGTCTAAATTATAAGTCTGTGAGATGAACTCACAGATCAGAAAGAAGTTTCTCAGAAAGCTTCTTTCACGTTTTGAACGGATGAAATTTCCTTTATCAGCGTAGGCCTCAATGCGATCCAAGGAAGCCCTTCTCAGGTTCCTCAAAGACAGTTTTATTGGACTGCTCCACGAAAAATAAGTGTACCTCTGTGAGATGAATTCACACATCACCAAGAAGTTTCTAAGAATGCTTCTTTCTCGGTCTCATCTGTGGATGTTTCTTTGTCACCGTAAGGTTCATTGCGTTATGAAGTATCTAATTGCAGATTTCCAGAAAACTGTGTTAACAAACTGATCACTGAAGAGAAACGTGGAACTCTGTGAGTTGCATTCACACATGGCAGTGCAGTTTCTCAGAAAGCTGCTCTTTAGTTATTATGTAAGAATATTTCCTTTTTCACCAGGGCCCTCAATGAGCTCCCAAATATACCTTTTCAGAATCCACGAAAACAGTGTTACAAACTGTTCCAAGAAGGGAAGGTTGGAACTCTGTGTGATGAAGTCACACATCAGAAAGCAATGTCTCAGAAAGCATCTCTGTAGTTAATATGTGAGGATATTTCCTTTTTCACCATGGGTCGCTAAGGGCTCCCAAATATCACTTTCCAGTTTCCACGAAAGAGCGTTAGTAAACTGCTTCCTGAAGTCTAAATTATAAGTCTGTGGGATGAACTCACAGATCAGAAAGAAGTTTCTCAGAAAGCTTCTTTCACGTTTTGAACGGATGAAATTTCCTTTATCAGTGTAGGCTTCAATGCGATCCAAGGAAGCCCTTCTCAGGTTCCTCAATGACAGTGTTAATGGACTGCTCCAAGAAACATAAGTGTAACTCTGTGAGATGAATTCACACATCACCAAGAAGTTTCTAGGAAAGCTTCTTTCTAGTTTTCATCTGTGGATGTTTCCTTGGTCACCGTAAGGTTCATTGCGCTATGAAGTATCTAATTGCAGACTTCCAGAAAACTGTGTTAACAAACTGATCACTGAAGAGAAACGTGTAACTCTGTTAGTTGCATTCTCACATGGCAATGCAGTTTCTCAGAAAGCTGCTCTTTAGTTATTATGTGAGGATGTTTCCTTTTTCACCAGAGCCCTCAATGAGCTCCCAAGTATACCTTTGCAGAATCCACGACAACAGTGTTAGCAAACTGTTCCAAGAAGGGAAGGGTGGAACTCTGTGTGATGAAGTCACACATCAGAAAGCAATCTCTCAGATAGCTTCTCTGTGGTTATTACGTTAGGATATTGCCATTTTCACCATGAGTCCCTGTGGCCTCCCAAATATCACTTTCCAGTTTCGAGGAAAAGAGTGTTAGCAAACTGCTTCCTGAAGTCTAAATTATAAGTCTGTGAGATGAAATCACAGACCAGAAAGAAGTTTCTCAGGAAGCTTCTTTCACGTTTTGAACGATTGAAATTTCCTTTATCAGCGTAGGCCTCAATGCAATCCAAGGAAGCCCTTCTCAGGTTCCTCAAAGACAGTGTTAATGGACTGCTCCACGAAACATAAGTGTAACTCTGTGAGATGAATTCACACATCACCAAGAAGTGTCTAAGAAAGCTTATTTCTAGTTTTCATCGGTGGATGCTTCCTTTGTCACCGTAAGGTTCACTGCGCTCTGAAGTATCTATTAGCAGATTTCCAGAAAACTGTGTTAACAAACTGATCACTGAAGACCAACGTGTACCTCTGTGAAGTGCATTCACACATGGTAGTGCAGTCTCTCAGAAAGCTGCTCTTTAGTTATTATGTGAGGATATTTCCTTTTTCACCAGAGCCCTCAATGAGCTCCCAAATATACCATTGCAGAATCCACGACAACAGTGTTAGCAAACTGTTCCAACAAGGGAAAGGTTTAACTCCGTGTGATGAAGTCACACATCAGAAAGCAATCTCTCAGAAAGCTTCTCTGTAGTTTTTATTTGAGGATATTTCCTTCTTCACCATGGGTCCCTATGGGCTCCCAAATATCACTTTCCAGTTTCCACGAAAAAAGTGTTAGCAAACTGCTTCCTGAAGTCGAAATTATAAGTCTGTGAGATGAACTCACAGATCAGAAAGAAGTTTCTCAGAAAGCTTCTTTCACGTTTTGAACGGATGAAATATCCCTTATCAGCGTAGGCCTCAATGTAATCCAGGAAGCCCTTCTCAGGTGCCTCAAAGACAGTGTTAACGGACTGCTCCACGAAACATAAGTGTAACTCTGTGAGATGAATTCACACATCACCAAGGAGTGTCTACGAAAGCTTCTTTCCAGTTTTCATCTGTGGATGTTTCCTTTGGCACCGTAAGTTTCATTGCGCTATAAAGTATCTATTTGCAGATTTCCAGAAAACTGTGTTAACAAACTGATCACTGAAGAGAAACGTGGAACTCTGTGAGTTGCATTCACACATGGCAGTGCAGTTTCTCAGAAAGCTGCTCTTTAGTTATTATGTAAGGATATTTCCTTTTTCACCAGGGCCCTCAATGAGCTCCCAAATATACCTTTTCAGAATCCACGACAACAGTGTTAGCAAACTGTTCCAAGAAGGGAAGGTTGGAACTCTGTGTGATGAAGTCACACATCAGAAAGCAATGTCTCAGAAAGCATCTCTGTAGTTAATATGTGAGGATATTTCCTTTTTCACCATGGGTCGCTAAGGGCTCCCAAATATCACTTTCCAGTTTCCACGAAAAGAGTGTTAGCAAACTGCTTCCTGAAGTCTAAATTATAAGTCTGTGGGATGAACTCACAGATCAGAAAGAAGTTTCTCAGAAAGCTTCTTTCACGTTTTGAACGGATGAAATTTCCTTTATCATTGTAGGCTTCAATGCGATCCAAGGAAGCCCTTCTCAGGTTCCTCAACGACAGTGTTAATGGACTGCTCCACGAAACATAAGTGTAACTCTGTGAGATGAATTCACACATCACCAAGAAGTTTCTAAGAAAGCTTCTTTCTAGTTTTCATCTGTGGATGCTTCCTTTGTCACCGTAAGGTTCATTGCGCTATGAAGTATGTAATTGCAGATTTCCAGACAACTGTGTTAACAAACTGATCACTGAAGAGAAACTTGTAACTCTGAGAGTTACATTCACACATGGCATTGCAGATTCTCAGAAATCTGTTCTTTAGTTATTATGTGAGGATATTTCCTTTTTCACCGGAGCCCTCAATGAGCTCCCAAATATACCTTTGCAGAATCCAAGACAACAGTGTTAGCAAACTGTTCCAAGAAGGGAAGTGTGGAACTCTGTGTGATGAAGTCACACATCAGAAAACAATCTCTCAGAAAGCTTCTCTGTAGGTATTATGTGAGGATATTTCCTTTTTCACCATGGGTCCCAATGGGCTCTCAAATATCACTTTCCAGTTTCCACGAAAAGAGTGTTAGCAAACTGCTTCCTGAAGTTTAAATTATAAGTCTGTGAGATGAACTCACAGATCAGAAAGAAGTTTCTCAGAAAGCTTCTATCACGATTTCAACGGATGAAATTTCCTTTATCAGCGTCGGCCTCAATGCGATCCAAGGAAGCCCTTCTCAGGTTCCTCAAAGACAGTGTTAATGGACTGCTCCACGATACATAAGTGTAACTCTGTGAGATGAATTCACACATCACTGAGAAGTTTCTAAGAAAGCTTCTTTCTAGTTTTTATGTGTGGATGTTTCCTTTGTCGCCGTAAGTTTCATTGCGCTATGAATTATCTAATTGCAGATTTCCTGAAAACTGTGTTAACAAATTGATCACTGAAGAGAAACGTGTAACTCTGTTAGTTGCATTCTCACATGGCAATGCAGTTTCTCAGAAAGCTGCTCTTTAGTTATTATGTGAGGATGTTTCCTTTTTCACCAGAGCCCTCAATGAGCTCCCAAGTATACCTTTGCAGAATCCACGACAACAGTGTTAGCAAACTGTTCCAAGAAGGGAAGGGTGGAACTCTGTGTGATGAAGTCACACATCAGAAAGCAATCTCTCAGAAAGCTTCTCTGTAGTTTTTATTTGAGGATATTTCCTTTTTCACCATGGGTCCCTATGGGCTCCCAAATATCACTTTCCAGTTTCCACGAAAAAAGTGTTAGCAAACTGCTTCCTGAAGTCGAAATTATAAGTCTGTGAGATGAACTCACAGATCAGAAAGAAGTTTCTCAGAAAGCTTCTTTCACGTTTTGAACGGATGAAATATCCCTTATCAGCGTAGGCCTCAATGCAATCAAGGAAGCCCTTCTCAGGTTCCTCAAAGACAGTGTTAATGGACTACTCCACGAAACATAAGTGTAACTCTGTGAGATGAATTCACAAAACACCAAGAAGTATCTAAGAAAGCTTCTTTCTAATTTTCATCTGTTGATGCTTCCTTTGTCACCATAAGTTTCATTGCGCTATGAAATATCTAATTGCAGATTTCCAGAAAACTGTGTTAACAAACTGATTACTGAAGAGAAACGTGTAACTCTGTGAGTTGCATACACACATGGCAGTGCAGTTTCTCAGAAAGCTGCTCTTTAGTTATTATGTGAGGATGTTTCCTTTTTCACGAGGGCCCTCAATGAGCTCCCAAATATACCTTTGGAGAATCCACGACAACAGTGTTAGCAAACTGTTCCCAGAAGGGAAGGGTGGAACTCTGTGTGATGAAGTCACACATCAGAAAGCAATCTCTCAGAAAGCATCTCTGTGGTTATTATGTGAGGATATTTCCTTTTTCACCATGTGTCCCTAGGGGCTCCCAAATATCACTTTCCAGTTTCTACGAAAAGAGTGTTAGCAAACTGTTTCCTGAAGTTGAAATTATAAGTCTGTGAGATGAACTCACAGATCAGAAAGAAGTTTCTCAGAAAGGTTGTTTCACGTTTTGAACGGATGAAATTTCCTTTATAAGCTTAGGCCTCACTGCGATCCAAGGAAGCCCTTCTCAGGTTCCTCAAAGACAGTGTTAATGGACTGCTCCAAGAAACATAAGTGTAACTCTGTGAGATGAATTCACACAGAACCAAGAAGTTCCTAATAAAGCTTCTTTCTAGTTTTCATCTGTGGATGCTTCCTTTGTCACCGTAAGGTTCATTGCGTTATGAAGTATCTAATTGCAGACTTCCAGAAAACTGTGTTAACAAACTGATAACTGAAGAGAAACGTGTAACTCTGAGAGTTACATTCACACATGGCATTGCAGTTTCTCAGAAATCTGTTCTTTAGTTATTATGTGAGGATATTTCCTTTTTCACCGGAACCCTCAATGAGCTCCCAAATATACCTTTGCAGAATCCAAGACAACAGTGTTAGCAAACTGTTCCAAGAAGGGAAGTGTGGAACTCTGTGTGATGAAGTCACACATCAGAAAGCAATCTCTCAAAAAGCTTCTCTGTAGGTATTATGTGAGGATATTCCCTTTTTCACCATGGGTCCCAATGGGCTCTCAAATATCACTTTCTAGTTTCCACGAAAAGAGTGTTAGCAAACTGCGTCCTGAAGTTTAAATTATAAGTCTGTGAGATGAACTCACAGATCAGAAAGAAGTTTCTCAGAAAGCTTCTATCACGATTTCAACGGATGAAATTTCCTTTATCAGCGTCGGCCTCAATGCGATCCAAGGAAGCCCTTCTCAGGTTCCTCAAAGACAGTGTTAATGGACTGCTCCACGATACATAAGTGTAACTCTATGAGATGAATTCACACATCACCAAGAAGTTTCTAAGAAAGCTTCTTTCTAGTTTTCATGTGTGGATGTTTCCTTTGTCACCGAAAGTTTCATTGCGCTATGAAGTATCTAATTGCAGATTTCCAGAAAACTGTGTTAACAAACTGATCACTGAAGAGAAACGTGTAACTCTGTGAGTTGCATTCACACAGGGCAATGCAGTTTCTCAGAAAGCTGCTCTTTAGTTATTATGTTAGGATATTTCCTTTTTCACCAGAGCCCTCAATGTGCTCCGAAATATACATTTGCAGAATCCACGAAAACAGTGTTAGCAAACTGTTCCAAGAAGGGAAGGGTGGAACTCTGTGTGATGAAGTCACACATCAGAAAGCAAACTCTCAGAAAGCATCTCTGTAGTTATTATGTGAGGATATTTCCTTTTTCACCATGGGTCCCTGTGGGCTCCCAAATATCAATTTCGAGTTTCCACGAAAAGAGTGTTAGCAAACTGCTTCCTGAAGTCTAAATTTTAAGTCTGTGAGATGAACTCTCAGATCAGAAAGAAGTTTCTCAGAAAGCTTCTTTCACGTTTTGAACGGATGAAATTTCCTTTATCAGCGTAGGCTTCAATGCGATCCAATGAAGCCCTTCTCAGGTTCCTCAACGACAGTGTTAATGGACGGCTACACGAAAAATAAGTGTAAATCTGTGAGATGAATTCACACATCACCAAGAAGTTTCTAATAAAGCTTCTTTGTAGTTTTCATCTGTGGATGTTTCCTTGGTCACCGTAAGGTTCATTGCGCTATGAAGTATCTAATTGCAGACTTCCAGAAAACTGTGTTAACAAACTGATCACTGAAGAGAAACGTGTAACTCTGTTTGTTGCATTCTCATATGGCAATGCAGTTTCTCAGAAAGCTGCTCTTTAGTTATTATGTGAGGATGTTTCCTTTTTCACCAGAGCCCTCAATGAGCTCCCAAGTATACCTTTGCAGAATCCACGACAACAGTGTTAGCAAACTGTTCAAAGAAGGGAAGGGTGGAACTCTGTGTGATGAAGTCACACATCAGAAAGCAATCTCTCAGATAGCTTCTCTGTGGTTATTACGTTAGGATATTGCCATTTTCACCATGAGTCCCTGTGGCCTCCCAAATATCACTTTCCAGTTTCGACGAAAAGAGTGTTAGCAAACTGCTTCCTGAAGTCTAAATTATAAGTCTGTGAGATGAAATCACAGACCAGAAAGAAGTTTCTCAGGAAGCTTCTTTCACGTTTTGAACGATTGAAATTTCCTTTATCAGCGTAGGCCTCAATGCAATCCAAGGAAGCCCTTCTCAGGTTCCTCAAAGACAGTGTTAATGGACTGCTCCACGAAACATAAGTGTAACTCTGTGAGATGAATTCACACATCACCAAGAAGTGTCTAAGAAAGCTTATTTCTAGTTTTCATCTGTGGATGCTTCCTTTGTCACCGTAAGGTTCACTGCGCTCTGAAGTATCTAATAGCAGATTTCCAGAAAACTGTGTTAACAAACTGATCACTGAAGACCAACGTGTACCTCTGTGAAGTGCATTCATACATGGTAGTGCAGTCTCTCAGAAAGCTGCTCTTTAGTTATTATGTGAGGATATTTCCTTTTTCACCAGAGCCCTCAATGAGCTCCCAAATATACCATTGCAGAATCCACGACAACAGTGTTAGCAAACTGTTCCAACAAGAGAAAGGTTTAACTCCGTGTGATGAAGTCACACATCAGAAAGCAATCTCTCAGAAAGCTTCTCTGTAGTTTTTATTTGAGGATATTTCCTTCTTCACCATGGGTCCCTATGGGCTCCCAAATATCACTTTCCAGTTTCCACGAAAAAAGTGTTAGCAAACTGCTTCCTGAAGTCGAAATTATAAGTCTGTGAGATGAACTCACAGATCAGAAAGAAGTTTCTCAGAAAGCTTCTTTCACGTTTTGAACGGATGAAATATCCCTTATCAGCGTAGGCCTCAATGTAATCCAGGAAGCCCTTCTCAGGTGCCTCAAAGACAGTGTTAACGGACTGCTCCACGAAACATAAGTGTAACTCTGTGAGATGAATTCACACATCACCAAGGAGTGTCTAAGAAAGCTTCTTTCCAGTTTTCATCTGTGGATGTTTCCTTTGGCACCGTAAGTTTCATTGCGCTATAAAGTATCTATTTGCAGATTTCCAGAAAACTGTGTTAACAAACTGATCACTGAAGAGAAACGTGGAACTCTGTGAGTTGCATTCACACATGGCAGTGCAGTTTCTCAGAAAGCTGCTCTTTAGTTATTATGTAAGGATATTTCCTTTTTCACCAGGCCCTCAATGAGCTCCCAAATATACCTTTTCAGAATCCACGACAACAGTGTTAGCAAACTGTTCCAAGAAGGGAAGGTTGGAACTCTGTGTGATGAAGTCACACATCAGAAAGCAATGTCTCAGAAAGCATCTCTGTAGTTAATATGTGAGGATATTTCCTTTTTCACCATGGGTTGCTAAGGGCTCCCAAATATCACTTTCCAGTTTCCACGAAAAGAGTGTTAGCAAACTGCTTCCTGAAGTCTAAATTATAAGTCTGTGGGATGAACTCACAGATCAGAAAGAAGTTTCTCAGAAAGCTTCTTTCACGTTTTGAACGGATGAAATTTCCTTTATCATTGTAGGCTTCAATGCGATCCAAGGAAGCCCTTCTCAGGTTCCTCAACGACAGTGTTAATGGACTGCTCCACGAAACATAAGTGTAACTCTGTGAGATGAATTCACACATCACCAAGAAGTTTCTAAGAAAGCTTCTTTCTAGTTTTCATCTGTGGATGCTTCCTTTGTCACCGTAAGGTTCATTGCGCTATGAAGTATGTAATTGCAGATTTCCAGACAACTGTGTTAACAAACTGATCACTGAAGAGAAACGTGTAACTCTGAGAGTTACATTCACACATGGCATTGCAGATTCTCAGAAATCTGTTCTTTAGTTATTATGTGAGGATATTTCCTTTTTCACCGGAGCCCTCAATGAGCTCCCAAATATACCTTTGCAGAATCCAAGACAACAGTGTTAGCAAACTGTTCCAAGAAGGGAAGTGTGGAACTCTGTGTGATGAAGTCACACATCAGAAAACAATCTCTCAGAAAGCTTCTCTGTAGGTATTATGTGAGGATATTTCCTTTTTCACCATGGGTCCCAATGGGCTCTCAAATATCACTTTCCAGTTTCCACGAAAAGAGTGTTAGCAAACTGCTTCCTGAAGTTTAAATTATAAGTCTGTGAGATGAACTCACAGATCAGAAAGAAGTTTCTCAGAAAGCTTCTATCACGATTTCAACGGATGAAATTTCCTTTATCAGCGTCGGCCTCAATGCGATCCAAGGAAGCCCTTCTCAGGTTCCTCAAAGACAGTGTTAATGGACTGCTCCACGATACATAAGTGTAACTCTGTGAGATGAATTCACACATCACTAAGAAGTTTCTAAGAAAGCTTCTTTCTAGTTTTTATGTGTGGATGTTTCCTTTGTCGCCGTAAGTTTCATTGCGCTATGAAGTATCTAATTGCAGATTTCCAGAAAACTGTGTTAACAAACTGATCACTGAAGAGAAACGTGTAACTCTGTGAGTTGCATTCACACATGCCATTGAAGTTTCTCAGAAAGCTGCTCTTTAGTTATTATGTGAGGATATTTCCTTTTTCACCAGAGCCCTCAGTGAGCTCCCAAATATACCTTTGCAGAATCCAAGACAACAGTGTTAGCAAACTGTTCCAAGAAAGGAAGTGTGGAACTCTGTGTGATGAAGTCAAACATCAGAAAGTAATCTCTCAGAAAGCTTCCCTGTAGGTTTTATGTGAGGATATTTCCTTTTTCACCATGGGTATCAATGGGCTCTCAAATATCACTTTCCAGTTTCCACGAAAAGAGTGTTAGCAAACTGCTTCCTGAAGTCTAAATTATAAATCTGTGACATGAACTCACAGATCAGAAAGAAGTTTCTCAGAAAGCTTCTTTCACGTTTTGAACGGATGAAATTTCCTTTATCAGCGTAGGCCTAAATGCGATCCAAGGAAGCCCTTCTCAGGTTCCTCAAAGACAGTGTTATTGGACTGCTCTACGAAACATAAGTGTAACTCTTTGAGATGAATTCACACATCACCAAGACGTTTCTAAGAAAGTTTCTTGCTAGTTTTCGTCTGTGGATGTTTCCTTTGTCACCGTAAGGTTCATTGCGCTATGAAGTATCTAATTGCAGATTACCAGAAAACTGTGTTAACAAACTGATCACTGAAGAGAGACGTGTAACTCTCTGAGTTGCATTCACACATGGCAGTGCACTTTCGCAGAAAGCTGCTCTTTAGTTATCATGTGAGGATATTTCCTTTTTCACCAGAGCCGTCAATGAGCTCCCAAATATACCTTTGCAGAATCCACGACAACAGTGTTAGCAAACTGTTCCAAGAAGGGAAGGGTGGAACTCTGTGTGATGAAGTCACACATCCGAAAGCAATCTCTCA
Organism: Rhinopithecus roxellana; assembly: GCF_007565055.1. Classification (NCBI taxonomy): domain Eukaryota; kingdom Metazoa; phylum Chordata; class Mammalia; order Primates; family Cercopithecidae; genus Rhinopithecus; species Rhinopithecus roxellana. Next base: position 155,600,589 of record NC_044550.1, on the reverse strand, counting down.
GAAAGCTTCTCTGTAGTTACTATGTGGGGATAATTCCTTTTTCACCGTGGGTCCTTATGGGCTCCCGAATATCAATTTCCAGTTTCCACGAATAGATTGTTAGCAAACTGCTTCCCGAAGTCTAAATTATAAGTCTGTGAGATGAACTCACAGATCAGAAAGAAGTTTCTCAGTAAGCTTCTTTCACGTTTTGAAGTAATGAAATTTCCTTCATCAGCGTAGGCCTCAATGCGATCCAAGGAAGCCCTTCTCAGTTTCCTCAAAGACAGTGTTAATGGACTGCTCCACGATACATAAGTGTAAGTCTGTGAGATGAATTCATACATCACCAAGAAGTTTCTAAGAAAGCTTCTTTCTAGTTTTCATCTGTGGATGTTTCCTTTGTCACCGTAAGTTTCATTGCGCTATGAAGTATCTAATTGCAGACTTCAAGAAAACTGTGTTAACAAACTGATCACTGAAGAGAAACGTGTAACTCTGTGAGTTGCATTCACACATGGCAATGCAGTTTCTCAGAAAGCTGCTCTTCAGTTATTATGTGAGGATATTTCCTTTTTCACCAGAGCCCTCAATGTGCTCCGAAATATACATTTGCAGAATCCACGACAACAGTGTTAGCAAACTGTTCCAAGAAGGGAAGGGTGGAACTCTGTGTGATGAAGTCACACATCAGAAAGCAGTCTCTCAGAAAGCATCTCTGTAGTTATTACGTGAATATATTTCCTTTTTCACGATGGTTCCCTGTGGGCTCCCAAATATCAATTTCCAGTTTCCACGAAAAGGGTGTTAGCAAACTGCTTCCTGAAGTCTAAATTATAAGTCTGTGAGATGAACTCCCAGATCAGAAAGAAGTTTCTCAGAAAGCTTCTTTCACGTTTTGAACGGATGAAATTTCCTTTATCAGCGTAGGCCTCAATGCGATCCAAGGAAGCCCTTCTCAGTTTCCTCAACGACAGTGTTAATGCACTGCTCCACGAAACATAAGTGTAACTCTGTGAGATGAACTCACACATCACCAAGAAGTTTCTAAGAAAGCTTCTTTCTAGTTTTCCACTGAGTATATTTCCTTTGTCACCGTAAGCTTCATTGCGCTATGAAGTATCTAATTGCAGATTTCCAGAAAACTGTGTTAACAAACTGATCACTGAAGAGAAACGTGTAACTCTGTGAGTTGCATTCTCACATGGCAATGCAGTTTCTCAGAAACCTGCTCTTTAGTTATTATGTGAGGATGTATCCTTTTTCACCAGAGCCCACAATGAGCTCCCAAATATACCTTTGCAGAATCCACGACAACAGTGTTAGCAAACTGTTCCAAGAAAGGAAGGTTGGAACTCTGTGTGATGAAGTGACACATCATAAAGCAATGTCTCAGAAAGCATCTCTGTAGTTATTATGTGAGAATATTTCCTTTTTCACCATGGGTATCTAAGGGCTCCCAAATATCACTTTCCAGTTTCCACGAAAAGAGTGTTAGCAAACTGCTTCCTGAAGTCTAAATGATAAGTCTGTGAGATGAACTCACAGATCAGAAAGAAGTTTCTCAGAAAGCTTCTTTCACGTTTTGAACGGATGAAATTTCCTTTATCAGCGTAGGGCTCAATGCGATCCAAGGAAGCCCTTCTCAGGTTCCTCAAAGACAGTGTTAATGGACTGCTCCACGAAACATAAGTGTAACTCTGTGAGATGAATTCACATATCACCAAGAAGTGTCTAAGAAAGCTTCTTTCTGGTTTTCATCTATGGATGCTTCCTTTGTCACCGTAAGTTTCATTGCGCTATGAAGTATCTAATTGCAGATTTCCAGAAAACTGTGTTAACAAACTGATCACTGAAGAGAAACGTGTACCTCTGTGAGTTGCATTCACACATGCCATTGCAGTTTCTCAGAAAGCTGCTATTTAGTTATTATGTGAGGATATTTCCTTTTTCACCAGAGCCCTCACTGTGCTCCCAAATATACCTTTGCAAAGTCCATGACAACAGTGTTAGCAAACTGTTCCAAGAAGGTAAGGGTGGAACTCTGTGTGATGAAGTCACACATCAGAAGGCAATCTCTCAGAAAGCTTCTCTGTAGTTATTATGTGAGGATATTTCCTTTTTCACCATGGGTCCCTATGGGCTCCCAAATATCACTTTCCAGTTTCCACGAAAAGAGGGTTAGCAAACTCGTTCCTGAAGTCTAAATTATAAGTCTGTGAGATGAACTCACAGATCAGAAAGAAGTTTATCAGAAAGCTTCTTTCACGTTTTCAACGGATGAAATTTCCTTTATCAGCGTAGGCCTCAAAGCGATCCAAGGAAGCCCTTCTCAGGTTCCTCAAAAACAGTGTTAATGGACTGCTCCACGAAAAGTAAGTGTAACTCTGTGAGATGAATTCACACATCACCAAGAAGTTTCTAAGAAAGCTTCTTTTTAGTTTTCATCTGTGGATGTTTCCTTTGTCACCGTAAGGTTCATTGCGCTATGAAGTATCTAATTGCAGATTTCCAGAAAACTGTGTTAACAAACTGATCACTGAAGAGAAACGTGTACCACTGTGAGTTGCATTCACACATGGTAGTGCAGTATCTCAGAAAGCTGCTCTTTAGTTATTATGCGAGGATATTTCCTTTTTCACCAGAGCTCTCAATGAGCTCCCAAATATACCTTTGCAGAATCCACCACAAGAGTGATAGCAAACTGTTCCAACAAGGGAAAGGTTTAACTCTGTGTGATGAAGTCACACATCAGAAAGCACTCTCTCAGAAAGCTTCTCTGTAGTTATTATGTGAGGATATTTCCTTTTTCACCATGGATCCCTAAGGGCTCCTAAATATCACTTTCCAGTTTCCACGAAAAGAGTGTTAGCAAACTGCTACCTGAAGTCTAAAGTATAAGTCTGTGAGATAAACTCACAGATCAGAAAGAAGTTTCTCAGAAAGCTTCTTTCACGTTTTGAACGATGAAATTTCCTTATCAGCGTAGGCCTCAATGCGATCCCACGAAGCCCTTAGCAGGTTCCTCGAAGACGCTGTTAATGGACTGTTCCACGAAACATAAGTGTAACTCTGTGAGATGAATTCACACATCACCAAGAAGTGTCTAAGAAAGCTTCTTTCTAGTTTTCTTCTGTGGATGCTTCCTTTGTCACCGTAAGTTTTATTGCGCTCTGAAGTATCTATTTGCAGATTTCCAGAAACCTGTGTTAACAAACTGATCACTGAAGAGAAACGTGTAACTCTGTGAGTTGCATTCTCACATGCCATTGCAGTTTCTCAGAAAGCTGCTCTTTAGTTATTATGTGAGGATATTTCCTTTTTCACCAGAGCCCACAAAGAGCTCCAAATATACCTTTGCAGAATCCACGAAAACAGTGTTAGCAAACTGTTCCAAGAAGGGAAGTGTGGAACTCTGTGTGATGAAGTCACACATCAGAAAGCAATCTCTCAGAAAGCTTCTCTGTAGGTATTATGTGAGGATATTTCCTTTTCCACCATGGGTCCCAATGGGCTCTCAAATATCACTTTCCAGTTTCCACGAAAAGAGTGTTAGCAAACTGCTTCCTGAAGTTTAAATTATAAGTCTGTGAGATGAACTCACAGATCAGAAAGAAGTTTCTCAGAAAGCTTCTATCACGATTTCAACGGATGAAATTTCCTTTATCAGCGTCGGCCTCAATGCGATCCAAGGAAGCCCTTCTCAGGTTCCTCAAAGACAGTGTTAATGGACTGCTCCACGATACATAAGTGTAACTCTGTGAGATGAATTCACACATCACCAAGAAGTTTCTAAGAAAGCTTCTTTCTAGTTTTCATCTGTGGATGTTTCCTTTGTCGCCGTAAGTTTCATTACGCTATGAAGTATCTAATTGCAGATTTCCAGAAAACTGTGTTAACAAACGGATCACTGAAGAGAAACGTGTAACTCTGTGAGTTGCATTCACACAGGGCAACGCAGTTTCTCAGAAAGCTGCTCTTTAGTTATTATGTTAGGATATTTCCTTTTTCACCAGAGCCCTTAATGTGCTCCGAAATATACATTTGCAGAATCCACGAAACCAGTGTTAGCAAACTGTTCCAAGAAGGGAAGGGTGGAACTCTGTGTGATGAAGTCACACACCAGAAAGCAAACTCTCAGAAAGCATCTCTGTAGTTATTATGTGAGGATATTTCCTTTTTCACCATGGGTCCCTGTGGGCTCCCAAATATCAATTTCCAGTTTCCACGAAAAGAGTGTTAGCAAACTGCTTCCTGAAGTCTAAATTTTAAGTCTGTGAGATGAACTCTCAGATCAGAAAGAAGTTTCTCAGAAAGCTTCTTTCACGTTTTGAACGGATGAAATTTCCTTTATCAGCGTCGGCCTCAATGCGATCCAAGGAAGCCCTTCTCAGGTTCCTCAACGACAGTGTTAATGGACTGCTACACGAAAAATAAGTGTAAATCTGTGAGATGAATTCACACATCACCAAGAAGTTTCTAAGAAAGCTTCTTTGTAGTTTTCATCTGTGGATGTTTCCTTTGTCACCGTAAGGTTCATTGCGCTATGAAGTATCTAATTGCAGACTTCCAGAAAACTGTGTTAACAAACTGATCACTGAAGAGAAACGTGTAACTCTGAGAGTTGCATTCTCACATGGCAATGCAGTTTCTCAGAAAGCTGCTCTTTAGTTATTATGCGAGGATATTTCCTTTTTCACCTGAGCCCTCAATGAGCTCCCAAATATACCTTTGCAGAATCCATGACAACAGTGTTAGCAAACTGTTCCAAGAAGGGAAGGGTGGAACTCTGTGTGATTAAGTCACACATCAGAAAGCAATCTCTCAGAAAGCATCTCAGTAGTTATTATGTGAGGATATTTCCTTTTTCACCATGGGTCTTTGTGGGCTCCCAAATATCACTTTCCAGTTTCCACGAAAAGAGTGTTAGCAAACTGCTTCCTGAAGTCAAAATTATAAGTCTGTGAGATGAACTCACAAATGAGAAAGAAGTTTCTCAGAAAGCTTCTTTCACATTTTGAACGGATGAAATTTCCTTTATCAGCGTAGGCCTCAATGCGATCCAAGGAAGCCCTTCTCAGGTTCATCAAAGACAGTGTTAATGGACTGCTCCACGAAACATAAGTGTAACTCTGTGAGATGAATTCACACATCACCAAGACGTGTCTACGGAAGCTTCTTTCTGGTTTTCATCTATGGATGCTTCCTTTGTCCCCGTAAGTTTCATTGCGCTATGAAGTATCTAATTTCAGATGTCCAGAAAACTGTGTTAACAAACTGATCACTGAAGAGAAACGTGTAACTCTGTGAGTTGCATTCACACATGCCATTGCAGTTTCTCAGAAAGCTGCTCTTTAGTTATTATGTGAGGATATTTCCTTTTTCACCAGAGCCCTCAATGAGCTCCCAAATATACCTTTGCAGAATCCAAGACAACAGTGTTAGCAAACTGTTCCAAGAAAGGAAGTGTGGAACTCTGTGTGATGAAGTCAAACATCAGAAAGTAATCTCTCAGAAAGCTTCTCTGTAGGTTTTATGTGAGGATATTTCCTTTTTCAACATGGGTATCAATGGGCTCTCAAATATCAGTTTCCAGTTTCCAAGAAAAGAGTGTTAGCAAACTGCTTCCTGAAGTCTAAGTTATAAATCTGTGAGATGAACTCACAGATCAGAAAGAAGTTTCTCAGAAAGCTTCTTTCACGTTTTGAACGGATGAAATTTCCTTTATCAGCGTAGGCCTAAATGCGAGCCAAGGAAGCCCTTCTCAGGTTCCTCAAAGACAGTGTTATTGGACTGCTCTACGAAACATAAGTGTAACTCTTTGAGATGAATTCACACATCACCAAGACGTTTCTAAGAAAGTTTCTTGCTAGTTTTCGTCTGTGGATGTTTCCTTTGTCACCGTAAGGTTCATTGCGCTATGAAGTATCTAATTGCAGATTACCAGAAAACTGTGTTAACAAACTGATGACTGAAGAGAGACGTGTAACTCTCTGAGTTGCATTCACACATGGCAGTGCACTTTCGCAGAAAGCTGCTCTTTAGTTATTATGTGAGGATATTTCCTTTTTCACCAGAGCCCTCAATGAGCTCCCAAATATACCTTTGCAGAATCCACGACAACAGTGTTAGCAAACTCTTCCAAGAAGGGAAGGTTGGAACTCTGTGTGATGAAGTCACACATCAGAAAGCAATCTCTCAGAAAGCTTCTCTGTAGTTATTATGTGGGATAATTCCTTTTTCACCATGGGTCCCTTATGGGCTCCCGAATACCAATTTCCAGTTTCTACGAAAAGAGTGTTAGCAAACTGCTTCCTGAAGTCTAAATTATAAGTCTGTGAGATGAACTCACAGATCAGAAAGAAGTTTCTCAGAAAGCTTCTTTCTCGTTTTGAACGGATGAAATTTCCTTCATCAGCGTAGGCTCAATGCAATCCAAGGAAGCCCTTCTCAGGTTCCTCAAAGACAGTGTTAATGGACTGCTACACGAAACATAAGTGTAACTCTGTGAGATGAATTCACATATCACCAAGAAGTGTCTAAGAAAGCTTCTTTCTGGTTTTCATCTATGGATGCTTCCTTTGTCACCGTAAGTTTCATTGCGCTATGAAGTATCTAATTGCAGATTTCCAGAAAACTGTGTTAACAAACTGATCACTGAAGAGAAACGTGTAACTCTGTGAGTTGCATTCCAACATGCCATTGCAGTTTCTCAGAAAGCTGCTATTTAGTTATTATGTGAGGATATTTCCTTTTTCACCAGAGCCCTCACTGTGCTCCCAAATATACCTTTGCAAAGTCCATGACAACAGTGTTAGCAAACTGTTCCAAGAAGGTAAGGGTGGAACTCTGTGTGATGAAGTCACACATCAGAAAGCAATCTCTCAGAAAGCTTCTCTGTAGTTATTATGTGAGGATATTTCCTTTTTCACCATGGGTCACTATGTGCTCCAAAATATCACTTTCCAGTTTCCACGAAAAGAGTATTAGCAAACTGCTTCCAGAAGTCTAAATTATAAGTCTGTGAGATGAACTCACAGATCAGAAAGAAGTTTCTCAGAAAGTTTCTTTCACGTTTTGAACGGATGAAATTTCCTTTATCAGCGTAGGCCTCAATGCGATCCAAGGAAGCCCTTCTCAGCTTCCTCAAAGACAGTGTTAATGGACTGCTCCACGAAACATAAGTGTAACTCTGTAAGATGAATTCTCACATCACCAAGAAGTTTCTAAGAAAGCTTCTTTCTAGTTTTCTTCTGTGGATGTTTCCTTTGTCACCGAAAGTTTCATTGCGCTATGAAGTATCTAATTGCAGATTTCCAGAAAACTGTGTTAACAAACTGATCACTGAGGAGAAACAGTGTACCTCTGTGAGTTGCATTCACACATGGCAGTGCAGTTTCTCAGAAAGCTGCTCTTTAGTTTTTATGTGAGGATATTTCCTTTTTCACCAGAGCCCTCAATGAGCTCCCAAATATACCTTTGCAGAATTCACGACAACAGTGTTAGCAAACTGTTCCAAGAAGGGAAGGGTGGAACTCTGTGTCATGAAGTCACACATCACAAAGCAATCTCTGAGAAAGCTTCTCTGTAGTTATTATGTGAGGATATTTCCTTTTTCACCATGGGTCCTTATGGGCTCCCAAATATCACTTTCCAGTTTCCACGAAAAGAGTGTTAGCAAACTGCTTCCTGAAGTCTAGATTATAAGTCGGTGAGATGAACTCACAGATCAGAAAGAAGTTTCTCAGAAAGCTTCTTTCACGTTTTGAACGGATGAAATTTCCTTTATCAGCGTAGGCCTAATTGCAATCCAGGAAGCCCTTCTCAGCTTCCTCAAAGACAGTGTTAATGGATTGCTCCACGAAACATAACTCTAACACTGTGTGATGAAATCACACATCACCAAGAAGTTTCTAAGAAACCTTCTTTCTAGTTTTCATCTGTGGATGTTTCCTCTGTCACTGTAGGTTTCATTGCGCTATGAAGTACCTAATTGCAGATTTCCAGAACACTGTGTTAACAAACTGATCACTGAAGAGAAACGTGTAACTCTGTGAGTTGCATTCTCACATGGCAGTGCAGTTTTCAGAAAGCTGCTCTTTAGTTATTATGTGAGGATATTTCCTTTTTCAGCAGAGCCCTCAATGAGCTCCCAAATATATCTTTGCAGAATCCACGACAACAGTGTTCACAAACTGTTCCAAGAAGGGAGGTTTGGAACTCTGTGTGATGAATTCACACATCGGAAAGCAGTCTCTCAGAAAGCTTCTCTGTAGTTATTATGTGAGAATATTTCCTTTTTCACCATGGGTCCCTGTGGTCTCCCAAATATCACTTTCCAGTTTCCACGAAAAGATTGTTAGCAAACTGCTTCCTGAAGTCTAAATTATAAGTCTGTGAGATGAACTCACAGATCAGAAAGAAGTTTCTCAGAAAGCTTCTTTCACGTTTTGAACGGATGATATTTCCTATATCAGCGTAGGCCTCAACGGAACCAAGGAAGCCCTTCTCAGGTTCCTCAAGACAGTGTTACTGGACTGCTCCATGAAACATGAGTGTAACTCTGTGCTATAAATTCACACATCACCAAGAAGTTTCTAAGAAAGCTTCTTTCTAGTTTTCATCTGTGGATGTTTCCTTTGTCACCTGTAAGTTTCATTGCGCTATGAAGTATCTAATTGCAGATTTCCAGAACACTGTGTTAAGAAACTGAACACTGAGGAGAAACGTGTAACTCTGTGAGTTGCATTCACTCCTGGCAGTGCAGTTTCTCTGAAAGCTCCTCTTTAGTTATTATGTGAGGATATTTCCTTTTTCACCAGAGCCCTCAATGAGCTCCCAAATATACCTTTGCAGAATCCACGATAACAGTGTTCGCAAACTGTTCCAAGAACGGAAGGGTGGAACTCTGTGTGATGAATTCACACATCAGAAAGCAGTCTCTCAGAAAGCTTCTCTGTAGTTATTATGTGAGGATATTTCCTTTTTCACCACGGGTCCCTGTGGGCTTCCAAATATCACTTTCCACTTTCCACGAAAAGAGTGTTAGCAAACTGCTTACTGAAGTCTAAATTATAAGTCTGTGAGATGAACTCACAGATCAGAAAGAGGTTACTCAGAAAGCTTCTTTCACGTTTTGAGCGGATGATATTTCCTTTATCAGCGTGGCCCTCAATGCAATCCAAGGAAGCCCTTCTCAGGTCCCTCAAAGACAGTGTTAACGGACTGCTCCACGAAACATAAGTGTAACTCTGTGAGATAAATTCACATATGACCAAGAAGTTTCTCAGAAAGCTTCTTTCTAGTTTTCATTTGTGGATGTTTCCTTTGTCACTGTAAGTTTCATTTCATTTTGAAGTATCTAATTGCAGATTTCCAGAAAACTGTGTTAACAATCAGATCACTGAAGAGAAACGTGTAACTCTGTGAGTTGCATTCACACATGGCAGTGCATTTTCTCACAAAGCTGCTCTTATTTATTATGTGAGGATATTTCCTTTTTCACCAGAGCCCTCAATGAGCTCCCAAATATACCTTTGCAGAATCCACGACAACAGTGTTAGCAAACTGTTCCAAGAAGGGAAGGGTGGAACTCTGTGTGATGAAGTCACACATCAGAAAGCAATCTGTCAGAAAGCTTCTCGGTAGTTCTTATGTGAGGATATATCCTTTTTCACCATGGTTCCCTGTGGGCTCCCAAATATCACTTTCCAGTTTCCACGAAAAGAGTGTTAGCAAACTACTTTCTGCAGTCTAAATTATAAGTCTGTGAGATGAACTCACAGATCAGAAAGAAGTTTCTCAGAAAGCTTCTTTCACGTTTTGAACGGATGAATATTTCCTTTATCAGTGTAGGCCTCAATGCGATAAAAGAAGCCCTTCTTAGGATTCTCAAAGACAGTGTTACTGGACTGCTCCACGAAACATGAGTGTAACTCTGTGATATAAATACACACATCACCAAGAAGTTTCTAAGAAAGCTTCTTTCTAGTTTTCATCTGTGGATGTTTCCTTTGTCACTGTAAGTTTCATTGCGCTATGAAGCATCTAATTGCAGATTTCCAGAAAACTGTGTTAACAAACTGTTCACTGAAGAGAATCGTGTAACTCTGTGAGTTGCATTCACACATGACAGTGCAGTTTCTCAGAAATCTGCTCTTTAGCTATTATGTGAGGATATTTCCTTTTTCACCAGAGCCCTCAATGAGCTCCCGAAATATTCCTTTGCAGAATCCACGACAACAGTGTTAGCAAACTGTTCCAAGAAGGGAAGCTGGAACTCTGTGTGATGAAGTCACACATCAGAAAGCAATCTCTCCGAAATCTTCTCTGTAGTTATTATGTGAGGATATTTCCTTTTTCACAATGAGTCCCTATGGGCTCCCAAATATCACTTTCCAGTTTCCCCGAAAAGAGTGTTAGCAAACTGCTTCCTGAAGTCTAAATTATATGTCTCTGAGATGAACTCACAGATCAGAAAGAAGTTTCTCAGAAAGCTTTCTTTCACGTTTTGAATGGATGATATTTCCTTTATCACCGTAGGCCTCACTATGATCCAAGGAAGCCTTTCTCAGGTTCCTCAAAGACAGTGTTAATGGACTGCTCCACGAAACATAAGTGTAACTCTGCGAGATGAAATTCACACATCACCAAGAAGTTTCTAAGAAAGCTTCTTTCTAGTTTTCATCTGTGGATGTTTCCTTTGTCACTGTAAGATTCATTGCGCTATGAAGTATCTAATTGCAGATTTCCAGAAAACTGTGTTAACAAACTGATCACTGAAGAGAAACGTGTAACTCTGTGAGTTGCATTCACACATTGCAGTGCAGTTTCTCAGAAAGCTGCTCTTTAGTTATTATGTGAGGATATTTCCTTTTTCCCCAGAGCCCTCAATGAGCTCCCAAATATACCTTTGCAGAATCCACGACAACAGTGTTAGTAAACTGTTCCAACAAGGGAAAGGTGGAACTATGTGTGATGAATTCAGACATCAGAAAGCAATTTCTCAGAAATCTTCTCTGTAGTTATTATGTGAGGATATTTCCTTTTTCACCATGGGTCCCTATGGGCTCCCAAATATCACTTTCCACTTTCCACGAAAAGAGTTTTAGCAAACTGCTTCCTGAAGTCCAAATTATAAGTCTGTGAAATGAACTCACAGATCAGAAAGAAGTTTCTCAGAAAGCGTCTTTCACGTTTTGAACGGATGAAATTTCCTTTATCAGAGAACTCATTGCAATCCAGGAAGCCCTTCTCAGGTTCCTCAAAGACAGTGTTAATGCACTGCTCCACGAAACATAAGTGTAACTCTGTGAGATGAATTCACACATCACCAAGAAGTGTCTAAACAAGCTTCTTTCTAGTTTTCACCTGTGGATGTTTCCTTTGTCACCGTAACTTTCATTGCGCTACGAAGTATCTAATTGCAGATTTCCAGAAAACTGTGTTAACAAACTGATCACTGAAGAGAAACGTGTATCTCTGTGAGTTACATTCACACATGGCAGTGCAGTTTCTCAGAAAGCTGCTCTTTAGTTATAATGTGAGGATATTTCATTTTTCACCAGAGCCCTCAATGAGCTCCCAAATATACCTTTGCAGAATCCACGACAACAGTGTTAGCAAACTGTTCCAAGAAGGGAAGGGTGGAACTCTGTGTCATGAAGTCACTCATCACAAAGCAATCTCTGAGAAAGCTTCTCTGTAGTTATTATGTGAGGATATTTCCTTTTTCACCATGGGTCCTTATGGGCTCCCAAATATCACTTTCCAGTTTCCACGAAAAGAGTGTTAGCAAACTGCTTCCTGAAGTCTAAATTATAAGTCGGTGAGATGAACTCACAGATCAGAAAGAAGTTTCTCAGAAAGCTTCTTTCACGTTTTGAACGGATGAAATTTCCCTTATAAGCGTAGGCCTCAATGCGATCCAAGGAAGCCCTTCTCAGCTTCCTCAAAGACAGTGTTAATGGATTGCTCCACGAAACATAACTCTAACACTGTGAGATGAATTCACACATCACCAAGAAGTTTCTAAGAAAGCTTCTTTCTAGTTTTCATCTGTGGATGTTTCCTTTGCCACCGTAAGGTTCATTGCGCTATGAAGTATCTAATTGCAGATTTCCAGAAAACTGTGTTAACAAACTGATCACTGAAGAGAAACGTGTAACTCTGTGAGTTGCATTCATACATGGCAGTGTAGCTTCTCAGAAAGCTGCTCTTTAGTTATTATGTGAGGATATTTCCTTTTTCACCAGAGCCCTCAATGAGGTCCGAAATATACCTTTGCAGAATCCACGACAACAGTGTTAGCAAACTGTTCCAAGAAGGGAAGTGTGGAACTCTGTGTGATGAAGTCTCACAATAGAAAGCAATCTCTCAGAAAGCTTCTCTGTAGTTATAATGTGAGGATATTTCCTTTTTCACCATGGGTCCCTAAGGGCTCCCAAATATCACTTTCCACTTTCCACGAAAAGAGTGTTAGCAAACTGCTTCCTGTAGTCGAAATTATAAGTCTGTGAGATGAACTCACAGATTAGAAAGAACTTTCTCAGAAAGCTTCTTTCACGTATTGAACGGATGAAATTTCCTTTATCAGCATAGGCCTCAATGCGATCCAAGGAAGCCCTTCTCAGGTTCCTCTAAGACAGTGTTAATGGACTGCTCCACCAAACATAAGTGTAACTCTGTGAGATGAATTCACACATCACCTAGAAATGTCTAGGAAAGCTTCTTTCTAGTTTTCATCTGTGGAGGTTTCCTTTCTCACCGTAAGGTTCATTGCGCTATGAAGTATCTAATTGCAGATTTCCAGAAAACTGTGTTAACAAACTGATCACTGAAGAGAAACGTGTAACTCTGTGAGTTGCATTCACCCATGGCAGTGCAGTTTCTCACAAAGCTACTCTTTAGTTATTATGTGAGGATATTTCCTTTTTCACCAATCCCTCAAAGAGCTCCCAAATATACCTTTGCAGAATCCACGACAACAGTGTTAGCAAACTGTTCCAAGAAGGGAAAGGTGGAACTCTGTGTGATGAAGTCACACATCAGAAAGCAATCTCTCAGAAAGCTTCTCTGTAGTTATTATGTGAGGATATTGCCATTTTCACCATGGGTCCCTGTGGGCTCCCAAATATCACTTTCCAGTTTCCACGAAAAGAGTGTTAGCAAACTGCTTCCTGAAGTCTAAATTATACGTCTGTGAGATGAACTCACAGATCAGAAAGAAGTTTCTCAGGAAGCTTCTTTCACTTTTTGAACGGATTAAATTTCCTTTATTAGCGTAGGCCTCAATGCGATCCAAGGAAGCCCTTCTCAGCTTCCTCAAAGACAGTGTTAATGGACTGCTCCACGAAACATAAGTATAACTCTGTGAGATGAATTCACACATCACGAAGAGGTTTCTAAGAAAGCTTCTTTCTAGTTTTCTTCTGTGGATGTTTCCTTTGTCACCGTAATGTTCATTGCACGATGCAGTATCTAATTGCAGATTTCCAGAAAACTGTGTTAACAAACTGATCACTGAAGAGAAACGTGTAACTCTGTGAGTTGCATTCACCCATGGCAGTGCAGTTTCTCACAAAGCTACTCTTTAGTTATTATGTGAGGATATTTCCTTTTTCACCAATCCCTCAAAGAGCTCCCAAATATACCTTTGCAGAATCCACGACAACAGTGTTAGCAAACTGTTCCAAGAAGGGAAGGGTGGAACTCTGTGTGATGAAGTCACACATCAGAAAGCAATCTCTCAGAAAGCTTCTCTGTAGTTATTATGTGAGGATATTGCCATTTTCACCATGGGTCCCTGTGGGCTCCCAAATATCACTTTCCATTTTCCACGAAAAGAGTGTTAGCAAACTGCTTCCTGAAGTCTAAATTATACGTCTGTGAGATGAACTCACAGATCAGAAAGAAGTTTCTCAGGAAGCTTCTTTCACTTTTTGAACGGATGAAATTTCCATTATTAGCGTAGGCCTCAATGCGATCCAAGGAAGCCCTTCTCAGATTCCTCAAAGACAGTGTTAATGGACTGCTCCACGAAACATAAGTGTAACTCTGTGAGATGAATTCACACATCACGAAGAGGTTTCTAAGAAAGCTTCTTTCTAGTTTTCATCTGTGGATGTTTCCTTTGTCACCGTAATGTTCATTGCACTATGAAGTATCTAATTGCAGATTTCCAGAAAACTGTGTTAACAAACTGATCACTGAAGAGAAACGTGTAACTCTGTGAGTTACATTCACAGATGGCAGTGCAGTTTCTCACAAAGCTGCTCTTTAGTTATTATGTGAGGATATTTCCTTTTTCACCAGAGACCTCAAAGAGCTCCCAAATATACCGTTGCAGAAATCACGACAACAGTGATAGCAAACTGTTCCAAGAAGGGAAGGGTGGAACTCTGTGTGATGAAGTCACACATCAGAAAGCAATCTCTCAGAAAGCTTCTCTGTAGTTATTATGTGAGGATATTTCCTTTTTCACCATGGGTCCCTGTGGGCTCCCAAATATCACTTTCCAGTTTCCACGAAAAGAGTGTTAGCAAACTGCTTCCTGAAGTCTAAATTATAAGTCTGTGAGATGAACTCACAGATCAGAAAGAAGTTTCTCAGAAAGCTTCTTTCACGTTTTGAACGGATGAAATTTCCTTTATCAGCGTAGGCCTCAATGCGATCCCACGAAGCCCTTAGCAGGTTCCTCGAAGACGCTGTTAATGGACTGTTCCACGAAACATAAGTGTAACTCTGTGAGATGAATTCACACATCACCAAGAAGTGTCTAAGAAAGCTTCTTTCTAGTTTTCTTCTGTGGATGCTTCCTTTGTCACCGTAAGTTTTATTGCGCTCTGAAGTATCTATTTGCAGATTTCCAGAAACCTGTGTTAACAAACTGATCACTGAAGAGAAACGTGTAACTCTGTGAGTTGCATTCTCACATGCCATTGCAGTTTCTCAGAAAGCTGCTCTTTAGTTATTATGTGAGGATATTTCCTTTTTCACCAGAGCCCACAAAGAGCTCCAAATATACCTTTGCAGAATCCACGAAAACAGTGTTAGCAAACTGTTCCAAGAAGGGAAGTGTGGAACTCTGTGTGATGAAGTCACACATCAGAAAGCAATCTCTCAGAAAGCTTCTCTGTAGGTATTATGTGAGGATATTTCCTTTTCCACCATGGGTCCCAATGGGCTCTCAAATATCACTTTCCAGTTTCCACGAAAAGAGTGTTAGCAAACTGCTTCCTGAAGTTTAAATTATAAGTCTGTGAGATGAACTCACAGATCAGAAAGAAGTTTCTCAGAAAGCTTCTATCACGATTTCAACGGATGAAATTTCCTTTATCAGCGTCGGCCTCAATGCGATCCAAGGAAGCCCTTCTCAGGTTCCTCAAAGACAGTGTTAATGGACTGCTCCACGATACATAAGTGTAACTCTGTGAGATGAATTCACACATCACCAAGAAGTTTCTAAGAAAGCTTCTTTCTAGTTTTCATCTGTGGATGTTTCCTTTGTCGCCGTAAGTTTCATTACGCTATGAAGTATCTAATTGCAGATTTCCAGAAAACTGTGTTAACAAACGGATCACTGAAGAGAAACGTGTAACTCTGTGAGTTGCATTCACACAGGGCAACGCAGTTTCTCAGAAAGCTGCTCTTTAGTTATTATGTTAGGATATTTCCTTTTTCACCAGAGCCCTTAATGTGCTCCGAAATATACATTTGCAGAATCCACGAAACCAGTGTTAGCAAACTGTTCCAAGAAGGGAAGGGTGGAACTCTGTGTGATGAAGTCACACACCAGAAAGCAAACTCTCAGAAAGCATCTCTGTAGTTATTATGTGAGGATATTTCCTTTTTCACCATGGGTCCCTGTGGGCTCCCAAATATCAATTTCCAGTTTCCACGAAAAGAGTGTTAGCAAACTGCTTCCTGAAGTCTAAATTTTAAGTCTGTGAGATGAACTCTCAGATCAGAAAGAAGTTTCTCAGAAAGCTTCTTTCACGTTTTGAACGGATGAAATTTCCTTTATCAGCGTCGGCCTCAATGCGATCCAAGGAAGCCCTTCTCAGGTTCCTCAACGACAGTGTTAATGGACTGCTACACGAAAAATAAGTGTAAATCTGTGAGATGAATTCACACATCACCAAGAAGTTTCTAAGAAAGCTTCTTTGTAGTTTTCATCTGTGGATGTTTCCTTTGTCACCGTAAGGTTCATTGCGCTATGAAGTATCTAATTGCAGACTTCCAGAAAACTGTGTTAACAAACTGATCACTGAAGAGAAACGTGTAACTCTGAGAGTTGCATTCTCACATGGCAATGCAGTTTCTCAGAAAGCTGCTCTTTAGTTATTATGCGAGGATATTTCCTTTTTCACCTGAGCCCTCAATGAGCTCCCAAATATACCTTTGCAGAATCCATGACAACAGTGTTAGCAAACTGTTCCAAGAAGGAAGGGTGGAACTCTGTGTGATTAAGTCACACATCAGAAAGCAATCTCTCAGAAAGCATCTCAGTAGTTATTATGTGAGGATATTTCCTTTTTCACCATGGGTCTTTGTGGGCTCCCAAATATCACTTTCCAGTTTCCACGAAAAGAGTGTTAGCAAACTGCTTCCTGAAGTCAAAATTATAAGTCTGTGAGATGAACTCACAAATGAGAAAGAAGTTTCTCAGAAAGCTTCTTTCACATTTTGAACGGATGAAATTTCCTTTATCAGCGTAGGCCTCAATGCGATCCAAGGAAGCCCTTCTCAGGTTCATCAAAGACAGTGTTAATGGACTGCTCCACGAAACATAAGTGTAACTCTGTGAGATGAATTCACACATCACCAAGACGTGTCTACGGAAGCTTCTTTCTGGTTTTCATCTATGGATGCTTCCTTTGTCCCCGTAAGTTTCATTGCGCTATGAAGTATCTAATTTCAGATGTCCAGAAAACTGTGTTAACAAACTGATCACTGAAGAGAAACGTGTAACTCTGTGAGTTGCATTCACACATGCCATTGCAGTTTCTCAGAAAGCTGCTCTTTAGTTATTATGTGAGGATATTTCCTTTTTCACCAGAGCCCTCAATGAGCTCCCAAATATACCTTTGCAGAATCCAAGACAACAGTGTTAGCAAACTGTTCCAAGAAAGGAAGTGTGGAACTCTGTGTGATGAAGTCAAACATCAGAAAGTAATCTCTCAGAAAGCTTCTCTGTAGGTTTTATGTGAGGATATTTCCTTTTTCAACATGGGTATCAATGGGCTCTCAAATATCAGTTTCCAGTTTCCAAGAAAAGAGTGTTAGCAAACTGCTTCCTGAAGTCTAAGTTATAAATCTGTGAGATGAACTCACAGATCAGAAAGAAGTTTCTCAGAAAGCTTCTTTCACGTTTTGAACGGATGAAATTTCCTTTATCAGCGTAGGCCTAAATGCGAGCCAAGGAAGCCCTTCTCAGGTTCCTCAAAGACAGTGTTATTGGACTGCTCTACGAAACATAAGTGTAACTCTTTGAGATGAATTCACACATCACCCAAGACGTTTCTAAGAAGTTTCTTGCTAGTTTTCGTCTGTGGATGTTTCCTTTGTCACCGTAAGGTTCATTGCGCTATGAAGTATCTAATTGCAGATTACCAGAAAACTGTGTTAACAAACTGATGACTGAAGAGAGACGTGTAACTCTCTGAGTTGCATTCACACATGGCAGTGCACTTTCGCAGAAAGCTGCTCTTTAGTTATTATGTGAGGATATTTCCTTTTTCACCAGAGCCCTCAATGAGCTCCCAAATATACCTTTGCAGAATCCACGACAACAGTGTTAGCAAACTCTTCCAAGAAGGGAAGGTTGGAACTCTGTGTGATGAAGTCACACATCAGAAAGCAATCTCTCAGAAAGCTTCTCTGTAGTTATTATGTGGGGATAATTCCTTTTTCACCATGGGTCCTTATGGGCTCCCGAATACCAATTTCCAGTTTCTACGAAAAGAGGGTTAGCAAACTGCTTCCTGAAGTCTAAATTATAAGTCTGTGAGATGAACTCACAGATCAGAAAGAAGTTTCTCAGAAAGCTTCTTTCTCGTTTTGAACGGATGAAATTTCCTTCATCAGCGTAGGGCTCAATGCAATCCAAGGAAGCCCTTCTCAGGTTCCTCAAAGACAGTGTTAATGGACTGCTACACGAAACATAAGTGTAACTCTGTGAGATGAATTCACATATCACCAAGAAGTGTCTAAGAAAGCTTCTTTCTGGTTTTCATCTATGGATGCTTCCTTTGTCACCGTAAGTTTCATTGCGCTATGAAGTATCTAATTGCAGATTTCCAGAAAACTGTGTTAACAAACTGATCACTGAAGAGAAACGTGTAACTCTGTGAGTTGCATTCACACATGCCATTGCAGTTTCTCAGAAAGCTGCTCTTTAGTTATTATGTGAGGATATTTCCTTTTTCACCAGAGCCCTCAATGAGCTCCCAAATATACCTTTGCAGAATCCACGACAACAGTGTTAGCAAACTCTTCCAAGAAGGGAAGGTTGGAACTCTGTGTGATGAAGTCACACATCAGAAAGCAATCTCTCAGAAAGCTTCTCTGTAGTTATTATGTGGGGATAATTCCTTTTTCACCATGGGTCCTTATGGGCTCCCGAATACCAATTTCCAGTTTCTACGAAAAGAGGGTTAGCAAACTGCTTCCTGAAGTCTAAATTATAAGTCTGTGAGATGAACTCACAGATCAGAAAGAAGTTTCTCAGAAAGCTTCTTTCTCGTTTTGAACGGATGAAATTTCCTTCATCAGCGTAGGGCTCAATGCAATCCAAGGA